>NC_048577.1:72361246-72363746 GCF_013265735.2 Oncorhynchus mykiss
AGTCCAGACTGTTTCACAGTGGTCTAAGACCCTGCATCTCAGTACTAGAGGAGTCACTACAGACCCTGGTTCCAGTCCAGACTGTATCACAGTGGTCTAAGACACTGCATCTCAGTACTAGAGGAGTCACAACAGACCCTGGTTCCAGTCCAGACTGTATCACAGTGGTCTAAGACCCTGCATCTCGGTGCTAGAGGAGTCACAACAGACCCTGCATCTCAGTACTAGAGGAGTCACTACAGACCCTGCATCGCAGTGCTAGAGGAGTCACAACAGACCCTGCATCTCAGTGCTAGAGGAGTCACTACAGACCCTGCATCTCAGTACTAGAGGAGTCACTACAGACCCTGCATCTCAGTACTAGAGGAGTCACTACAGACCCTGGTTCAGTGGTCTAAGACTCTTCATCTCGGTGCTAGAGGAGTCACTACAGACCCTGTTTCCAGTCCAGACTGTATCACAGTGGTCTAAGACACTGCATCTCAGTACTAGAGGAGTCACAACAGACCCTGGTTCCAGTCCAGACTGTATAACAGTGGTCTAAGACCCTGCATCTCGGTGCTAGAGGAGTCACAACAGACCCTGCATCTCAGTACTAGAGGAGTCACTACAGACCCTGGTTCAGTGGTCTAAGACACTTCATCTCGGTACTAGAGGAGTCACTACAGACCCTGTTTCCAGTCCAGACTGTATCACAGTGGTCTAAGACACTGCATCTCAGTACTAGAGGAGTCACAACAGACCCTGGTTCCAGTCCAGACTGTATAACAGTGGTCTAAGACCCTGCATCTCGGTGCTAGAGGAGTCACAACAGACCCTGCATCTCAGTACTAGAGGAGTCACTACAGACCCTGGTTCAGTGGTCTAAGACACTTCATCTCGGTGCTAGAGGAGTCACTACAGACCCTGTTTCCAGTCCAGACTGTATCACAGTGGTCTAAGACCCTGCATCTCGGTGCTAGAGGAGTCACTACAG
Organism: Oncorhynchus mykiss; assembly: GCF_013265735.2. Classification (NCBI taxonomy): domain Eukaryota; kingdom Metazoa; phylum Chordata; class Actinopteri; order Salmoniformes; family Salmonidae; genus Oncorhynchus; species Oncorhynchus mykiss. Next base: position 72,362,223 of record NC_048577.1, read on the forward strand.
ATCCTGCATCTCAGTACTAGAGGAGTCACTACAGACCCTGCATCTCAGTGCTAGAGGAGTCACAACAGACCCTGCATCTCAGTGCTAGAGGAGTCACTACAGACCCTGCATCTCAGTACTAGAGGAGTCACTACAGACCCTGCATCTCAGTACTAGAGGAGTCACTACAGACCCTGGTTCAGTGGTCTAAGACACTTAATCTCGGTGCTAGAGGAGTCACTACAGACCCTGGTTCCAGTCCAGACTGTATCACAGTGGTCTAAGACCGTGCATCTCAGTACTAGAGGAGTCTCTACAGACCCTGGTTCCAGTCCAGACTGTATCACAGTGGTCTAAGACCCTGCATCCCAGTACTAGAGGAGTCTCTACAGACCCTGGTTCCAGTCCAGACTGTATCACAGTGGTCTAAGACACTGCATCTCAGTACTAGAGGAGTCACTACAGATCCTGGTTCCAGTCCAGACTGTATCACAGTGTTCTAAGACCCTGCATCTCAGTACTAGAGGAGTCACTACAGATCCTGCATCTCAGTACTAGAGGAGTCACTACAGATCCTGGTTCCAGTCCAGACTGTATCACAGTGGTCTAAGACACTGCATCTCAGTGCTAGAGGCGTCGCTACAGATCCTGATTTGATTCCAGGCTGTATCACAACCGGCCATGATCGGGAGTCCCATGTATGTTTGTTTTACTCCATGTGTAACTCTGTGTCGTTATATGTGTCGAACTGCTTTGCTTTATCTTGGTCATGTCGCAATTGTAAATGAGAACTTGTTCTCAACTGGCCTACCTGGTTAAATAAAGGTGAAATAAAAATTTTTTAAAAGGCGGCGCACAATTGGCCCAGCGTCGTCTGGTTTAGGGTTTGGCTGGGGTAGGCCGCCCTTGTAAAGAATAGTTTGTTCTTAACTGACTTGCCTAGTTAAATAAAGGTTAAATAAAAAAATGTAAAACATTGTTCTGCCTCTAGACTATTGACAATTTACATGAATCTGAACTGAATGTAGATCTACATAAAGATCTGACCTAATAGAGATGTTATAGTGAATGTAGATCTACCTAAAGATCTGACCTAAATAGAGATGTTATAGTGAATGTAGATCTACCTAAAGATCTGACCTAAATAGAGATGTTATAGTGAATGTAGATCTACCTAAAGATCTGACCTAAATAGAGATGTTATAGTGAATGTAGATCTACCTAAAGATCTGAACTAAATCTAATAAAATATCAGTCTTCCTCCACTCCTGTGTGTGTGTGTGTGTGTGTGTGTGTGTGTGTGTGTGTGTGTGTGTGTGTGTGTGGTGCAGAACAGAGAGCATAGCAAGTTACCAACGTCAGGTCACTTTGTCTAGGGTGCAGATGATAGATGACAGTATTCAGATGTAGAGACGGATGATGGATGACAGTATTCAGATGTAGAGACGGATGATGGATGACAGGATTAAGATGTGGAGACGGATGACAGGATTAAGATGTAAAGACAGATGATGGATGACAGTATTCAGATGTGGAGACGGATGA
>NC_048577.1:72368746-72391246 GCF_013265735.2 Oncorhynchus mykiss
ACCAGTGTCTGTACTGTAGGGTGGAACAATAACAACTAGGTCTACTGTATCAGTGTCTGTACTGTAGGGTGGAACAATAACAACTAGGTCTACTGTATCAGTGTCTGTAGGCTGGAACAATAACAACTAGGTCTACTGTACCAGTGTCTGTACTGTAGGGTGGAACAATAACAACTAGGTCTACTGTATCAGTGTCTGTAGGGTGGAACAATAACAACTAGGTCTACTGTATCAGTGTCTGTACTGTAGGATGGAACAATAACAACTAGGTCTACTGTATCAGTGTCTGTAGGGTGGAACAATAACAACTAGGTCTACTGTATCAGTGTCTGTAGGCTGGAACAATAACAACTAGGTCTACTGTACCAGTGTCTGTACTGTAGGGTGGAACAATAACAACTAGGTCTACTGTTTCCGTGTCTGTACTGTAGGGTGGAACAATAACAACTAGGTCTACTGTATCAGTGTCTGTAGGGTGGAACAATAACAACTAGGTCTACTGTATCAGTGTCTGTACTGTAGGGTGGAACAATAACAACTAGGTCTACTGTATCAGTGTCTGTAGGGTGGAACAATAACAACTAGGTCTACTGTATCAGTGTCTGTAGGGTGGAACAATAACAACTAGGTCTACTGTATCAGTGTCTGTAGAGTGGAACAATAACAACTAGGTCTACTGTATCAGTGTCTGTACTGTAGGGTGGAACAATAACAACTAGGTCTACTGTATCAGTGTCTGTACTGTAGGGTGGAACAATAACAACTAGGTATACTGTTTCCGTGTCTGTACTGTAGGATGGAACAATAACAACTAGGTCTACTGTATCAGTGTCTGTAGGGTGGAACAATAACAACTAGGTCTACTGTATCAGTGTCTGTAGGGTGGAACAATAACAACTAGGTCTACTGTATCAGTGTCTGTAGGGTGGAACAATAACAACTAGGTCTACTGTATCAGTGTCTGTAGGCTGGAACAATAACAACTAGGTCTACTGTATCAGTGTCTGTACTGTAGGCTGGAACAATAACAACTAGGTCTACTGTATCAGTGTCTGTACTGTAGGGTGGAACAATAACAACTAGGTCTACTGTATCAGTGTCTGTAGGGTGGAACAATAACAACTAGGTCTACTGTATCAGTGTCTGTAATGTAGTGTGGAACAATAACAACTAGGTCTACTGTATCAGTGTCTGTAGGGTGGAACAATAACAACTAGGTCTACTGTATCAGTGTCTGTAGGGTGGAACAATAACAACTAGGTCTACTGTATCAGTGTCTGTAGGCTGGAACAATAACAACTAGGTATACTGTTTCCGTGTCTGTACTGTAGGATGGAACAATAACAACTAGGTCTACTGTATCAGTGTCTGTAGGGTGGAACAATAACAACTAGGTCTACTGTATCAGTGTCTGTAGGGTGGAACAATAACAACTAGGTCTACTGTATCAGTGTCTGTACTGTAGTGTGGAACAATAACAACTAGGTCTACTGTATCAGTGTCTGTAGGCTGGAACAATAACAACTAGGTCTACTGTATCAGTGTCTGTAATGTAGTGTGGAACAATAACAACTAGGTCTACTGTATCAGTGTCTGTAATGTAGTGTGGAACAATAACAACTAGGTCTACTGTATCAGTGTCTGTAATGTAGTGTGGAACAATAACAACTAGGTCTACTGTATCAGTGTCTGTAATGTAGTGTGGAACAATAACAACTAGGTCTACTGTTTCCGTGTCTGTACTGTAGGATGGAACAATAACAACTAGGTCTACTGTATCAGTGTCTGTAGGGTGGAACAATAACAACTAGGTCTACTGTATCAGTGTCTGTAATGTAGTGTGGAACAATAACAACTAGGTCTACTGTATCAGTGTCTGTAATGTAGTGTGGAACAATAACAACTAGGTCTACTGTATCAGTGTCTGTAGGGTGGAACAATAACAACTAGGTCTACTGTATCAGTGTCTGTAATGTAGTGTGGAACAATAACAACTAGGTCTACTGTACCAGTGTCTGTAGGGTGGAACAATAACAACTAGGTCTACTGTATCAGTGTCTGTACTGTAGGGTGGAACAATAACAACTAGGTCTACTGTATCAGTGTGTGTACTGTAGGGTGGAACAATAACAACTAGGTCTACTGTATCAGTGTCTGTAGGCTGGAACAATAACAACTAGGTCTACTGTATCAGTGTCTGTACTGTAGGGTGGAACAATAACAACTAGGTCTACTGTATCAGTGTCTGTACTGTAGGGTGGAACAATAACAACTAGGTCTACTGTATCAGTGTCTGTAGGGTGGAACAATAACAACTAGGTCTACTGTTTCCGTGTCTGTACTGTAGGGTGGAACAATAACAACTAGGTCTACTGTATCAGTGTCTGTAGGGTGGAACAATAACAACTAGGTCTACTGTATCAGTGTCTGTACTGTAGGCTGGAACAATAACAACTAGGTCTACTGTATCAGTGTCTGTACTGTAGGGTGGAACAATAACAACTAGGTCTACTGTATCAGTGTCTGTAGGCTGGAACAATAACAACTAGGTCTACTGTATCAGTGTCTGTAATGTAGTGTGGAACAATAACAACTAGGTCTACTGTACCAGTGTCTGTACTGTAGGGTGGAACAATAACAACTAGGTCTACTGTATCAGTGTCTGTACTGTAGGGAGGAACAATAACAACTAGGTCTACTGTATCAGTGTCTGTAATGTAGTGTGGAACAATAACAACTAGGTCTACTGTATCAGTGTCTGTAGGGTGGAACAATAACATATAGGTGATCTGAATTTTTATATAGGTGATCTGAATGTTTATATATGTCTATATAGGTTATCGGAATGTCTATATAGATTTTCACCCTCTCTCTCTCTCTCTCTCGCTCTCCCGGTCTCTCTCTCTCTCCCTCTCTCTCTCGGTCTCTCTCTCAATCTCTCTCTCTTGTTCTCTCCCTCTCTCTCTCAGCCTCTCTCTCTCTCTCCCTCTCTCTCTCGGTCTCTCTCTCTCTCTCTCTCTCTCTCTCTCTCTCTCTCTCTCTCTCGTTCTCTCCCTCTCTCTCTTGGTCTCTCTCTCTCTCTCCCTCCCTCTACTGTTACTGCAGATTGGTACCTCCTTACACTAATGGAGAGGCAGGGAGAAATATACAGTAGTTGATTTATTCTGCCCTCCCTGCTATAAACCACACACACACACACACACACACACACACACACACAGTGCGAGGGTGGGATATATTGACTGTATGCCATCCTCATAAGGAGCTTCTCCAGTCAGACCTCTTGCATTAGTGGTGAAATTCATTGAAAAATGAATTCAGTGATTGGAGTGAATGTTCAGCTGTAATGACATCACAGAGGGGTAATCCAATCATCGGCAGGCTGACGTATTCTCTATTGGTATTTCTCTGCTCTACCTGCCACTATAAAGCATACTGTCTATTCCCTTCTCTTCTGGTGGGGAGGGAGGGAGGGAATGAGGAGAGGGGATAGAGAGGGAGGGAATGAGGAGAGGGGATAGGGAGGGAGGGAATGAGGAGAGGGGATAGGGAGGGAGGGAGGGAATGAGGAGAGGAGAGGGGATAGGTAGGGAGGGAGGGAGGGAGGGAGGGAGGGAGGGAGGGGAGGGAGGGAGGGAGGGGATAGGGAGGGAGAGGGGATAGGGAGGGAGGGGGGATAGGGAGGGAGGGAAGGAGGAAGAGGTGATAGGGAGGGAGGGAGGAAGAGGGGATAGGGAGGAAGAGGGGATAGGGAGGGAGGGAGGGAGGAAGAGGGGATAGGGAGGGAGAGAAGGAGGAGAGGGGATAGGGAGAGAGGGAGTAAGTAGATTGATGCTGTAGTTAGTAGATTGATGCTGTAGTTAGTAGATTGATGCTGTAGTTATTATATTGATGCTGTAGTTAGTAGATTGATGCTGTAGTTAGTAGATTGATGCTGTAGTTAGTAGATGGATGCTGTAGTTAGTAGATTGATGCTGTAGTTAGTAGATTGATGCTGTAGTTAGTAGATTGATGCTGTAGTTAGTAGATTGATGCTGTAGTTAGTAGATTGATGCTGTAGTTAGTAGATTGATGCTGTAGTTAGTAGATTGATGCTGTAGTTAGTAGATTGATGCTGTAGTTAGTAGATTGATGTTGTAGTTAGTAGATTGATGCTGTAGTTAGTAGATTGATGCTGTAGTTAGTAGATTGATGCTGTAGTTAGTAGATTGATGCTGTAGTTAGTAGATTGATGCTGTAGTTAGTAGATTGATGCTGTAGTTAGTAGATTGATGTTGTAGTTAGTAGATTGATGCTGTAGTTAGTAGATTGATGCTGTAGTTAGTAGATTGATGCTGTAGTTAGTAGATTGATGCTGTAGTTAGTAGATTGATGCTGTAGTTAGTAGATTGATGCTGTAGTTAGTAGATTGATGCTGTAGTTAGTAGATTGATGCTGTAGTTAGTAGATTGATGCTGTAGTTAGTAGATTGATGCTGTAGTTAGTAGATTGATGCTGTAGTTAGTAGATTGATGCTGTAGTTAGTAGATTGATGCTGTAGTTAGTAGATTGATGCTGTATTTAATGGAACAGCGGTGTTGTGGCATTTAGGGTGAAGTTGTGAAAATGCCACCAAGTTATTGTTTCTCTTTTCAATTCAGTGGATAAGAGCGGTAACCTTATCTGTGTCTTCGTGTGTGTGTGTGTGTGTGTGTGTGTGTGTGTGTGTGTGTGTGTGTGTGTGTGTGTGTGTGTTGTAGATTGTGTTGCAGTAGCTCTATAAAATCTTTGCTCCAAATCTGCTGAGGTTTTCTAATGTTGAATGGAAGACTTTAACAGGCTACCTTCTTTACTCTCGCTCTCTTTCCCCCTTCCCTCGCTCTTTCTCTCCCCCCTGCCTCCCCTCTCTCTCTCCCCCTTCCCTCGCTCTTTCTCTCCCCCCTGCCTCCCCTTTCTCTCTCCCCCTTCCCTTGCTCTTTCTCTCCCCCCTGCCTCCCCTCTCTCTCTCCCCCTTCCCTCGCTCTTTCTCTCCCCCCCGCCTCCTCTCTCTCTCTCTAACCCTCTTCATTAATTTCACTACAGTATATCCCTCTCTCTCCCCCCTGCCTCCTCTCTCTCTCTTCCCCTCTTCATTAATTTCTCTACAGTATATCCCTCTCTATTTTCTCTCTATACATCCTCCTCTCTCTCTCTCGTTCTCTCTCTGTAATGATGGTGCATATCTAACAACACTGCTGGAGGCTGTGGGAATTCCTGCTTGGTCAGCTCTTTCTCTCCCCCACCTCCCTCCCCTCCATCTCTCCCCCTCTTCCCTCTTCCCTCTTTCCCATCTCTTTCCTCACCTCGATGGGTTTCATAGATGAACTGTATCAGCTAGTTGTTTCTGTGATCCTGGTGGTGTGTTGAATCTTGAAGCATTGTAGTAGAGAATGATGCTGTGACTGTGTGTTCAATGTGATATACTAAATGTACTAAATGTAGCATCAACTGGCCTGTATTATAAAGCATGCAGAAGTGTTAATAGAACACCTATCCATGTCAGGAGTGTTAATAGAACACATGTCTATGTCAGGAGTGTTAATAGAACACCTATCGATGTCAGGAGTGTTAATAGAACACCTATCCATGTCAGGAGTGTTAATAGAACACCTATCTATGTCAGGAGTGTTAATAGAACACCTATCTATGTCAGGAGTGTTAATAGAACACCTATCTATGTCAGGAGTGTTAATAGAACACCTATCTATGTCAGGAGTGTTAATAGAACATCTCAGCTATGTAAGGAGTGTTAATAGAACACCTATCTATGTCAGGAGTGTTAATAGAACACATATATATGTGAGGAGTGTTAATAGAACACCTATCTGTCAGGAGGGTTAACAGAACACCTATCTATGTCAGGAGTGTTAATAGAACACCTATCTATATTAGGAGTGTTAATAGAACATCTCAGCTATGTAAGGAGTGTTAATAGAACACCTATCTATGTCAGGAGTGTTAATAGAACACCTATCTATGTCAGGAGTGTTAATAGAACACATATATATGTGAGGAGTGTTAATAGAACACCTATCTGTCAGGAGGGTTAACAGAACACCTGTCTATGTTAGGAGTATTAATAGAACACCTATCTATGTCAGGAGGGTTAATATAACACCTATCTATGCCAGGAGTACTAATAGAAGACCTATCTATGTCAGGAGTGTTAATAGAACACCTATCTATGTAAGGAGTATTAATAGAACACCTATCTATGTCAGGAGTGTTAGTAGAACACCTATCTATGTCAGGAGTGTTAGTAGAACACCTATCTATGTCAGGAATGTTAATAGAACACCAACTATGCCAGCAGTGTTAATAGAACACTGATCTATGTCAGGAGTGTTAATAGAACACCTATCTATGTCAGGAATGTTAATAGAACACCAACTATGCCAGCAGTGTTAGTAGAACACCTATCTATGTCAGGAGTGTTAGTAGAACACATATCTATGTCAGGAGTGTTAGTAGGCCACCTATTTATGTCAGGAATGTTAATAGAACACCAACTATGCCAGGAGTGTTAATCGAACACCTATCCATGTCAGGAGTGTTAATATAACACTTATCTATGTCAGGAGTGTTGATAGAAGACCTATCTATGTCAGGAGTGTTGATAGAACACCTATCTATGTCAGGAGTGTTAATAGAACACCTATCTATGTCAGGAGTGTTGATAGAAGACCTATCTATGTCAGGAGTGTTGATAGAACACCTATCTATGTCAGGAGTGTTAATAGAACACCTATCTATGAAATTAGAGTTAGTAGAACACCTCAGCTACGTGACCTACATGTGATCAAATGAGTTGGGTCTAGTGGGCTAACCCATATAGGATGTCATGTTGTGCTGGGGCACTACATAGTTGTACCAAATGTCAACTTGTTCCTATATTGTGCATTTGTATGATCAGAGCCCTATGGGTCATGGTAAAAAGTAGTGCACTATGTAGTGAATAGGGTGCCATTTAGTACACTATCACTGCTCTCTCATTATGTAAGTGGATGCATTTATAGAGGCTGTTTCTGCTGTGTCTGGACTTTCTGTTACTCAAGACCAACAAACAGTGGCTTCCACAACACACAGCAAAATAACTTTACAACGGACAAGCTCACACAGGATATCTCTTTCCACCTCACCGAGTCCCAAGTGTCATATCACTTCAAGATTACAGTGATTATACACTGTATTCGCTCCACACGTGAGTGATAGACTTATGGATGACAGTTGGCTGTTTGTTGTGTAGTTATAACATGACTGTGTGTTGTGTAGTTAGTTATAACATGACTGTGTGTTGTGTAGTTATAACATTAATGTTGTGTAGTTATAACATGACTGTGTGTTGTGTAGTTATAACATGACTGTTGTGTTGTGTAGTTATAACATGACTGTGTGTTGTGTAGTTATAACATGACTGTGTGTAGTTATAACATGACTGTGTGTTGTGTAGTTATAACATGACTGTGTGTAGTTATAACATGACTGTGTGTAGTTATAACATGACTGTGTGTTGGGTAGTTATAACATGACTGTGTGTTGTGTAGTTATAACATGACTGTGTGTTGTGTAGTTATAACATGACTGTGTGTAGTTATAACATGACTGTGTGTTGTGTAGTTATAACATGACTGTGTGTAGTTATAACATGACTGTGTGTAGTTATAACATGACTGTGTGTTGTGTAGTTATAACATGACTGTGTGTTGTGTAGTTATAACATGACTGTGTGTAGTTATAACATGACTGTGTGTTGTGTAGTTATAACATGACTGTGTGTTGTGTAGTTATAACATGACTGTGTGTTGTGTAGTTATAACATGACTGTGTGTAGTTATAACATGACTGTGTGTTGTGTAGTTATAACATGACTGTGTGTAGTTATAACATGACTGTGTGTTGTGTAGTTATAACATGACTGTGTGTAGTTATAACATGACTGTGTGTAGTTATAACATGACTGTGTGTAGTTATAACATGACTGTGTGTAGTTATAACATGACTGTGTGTAGTTATAACATGACTGTGTGTAGTTATAACATGACTGTGTGTAGTTATAACATGACTGTGTGTAGTTATAACATGACTGTGTGTAGTTATAACATGACTGTGTGTAGTTATAACATGACTGTGTGTAGTTATAACATGACTGTGTGTTGTGTAGTTATAACATGACTGTGTGTAGTTATAACATGACTGTGTGTTGTGTAGTTATAACATGACTGTGTGTAGTTATAACATGACTGTGTGTAGTTATAACATGACTGTGGGTAGTTATAACATGACTGTGTGTAGTTATAACATGACTGTGTGTTGTGTAGTTATAACATGACTGTGTGTTGTGTAGTTATAACATGACTGTGTGTTGTGTAGTTATAACATGACTGTGTGTAGTTATAACATGACTGTGTGTAGTTATAACATGACTGTGTGTAGTTATAACATGACTGTGTGTAGTTATAACATGACTGTGTGTAGTTATAACATGACTGTGTGTAGTTATAACATGTGTGTAGTTATAACATGACTGTGTGTAGTTATAACATGACTGTGTGTAGTTATAACATGACTGTGTGTAGTTATAACATGACTGTGTGTAGTTATAACATGACTGTGTGTAGTTAGTTATAACATGACTGTGTGTAGTTATAACATGACTGTGTGTAGTTATAACATGACTGTGTGTAGTTAGTTATAACATGACTGTGTGTAGTTAGTTATAACATGACTGTGTGTAGTTATAACATGACTGTGTGTAGTTATAACATGACTGTGTGTAGTTATAACATGACTGTGTGTAGTTATAACATGACTGTTGTGTAGTTATAACATGACTGTGTGTAGTTATAACATGACTGTGTGTAGTTATAACATGACTGTGTGTAGTTATAACATGACTGTGTGTAGTTATAACATGACTGTGTGTAGTTATAACATGACTGTGTGTAGTTATAACATGACTGTGTGTAGTTATAACATGACTGTGTGTAGTTATAACATGACTGTTGTGTAGTTATAACATGACTGTGTGTAGTTATAACATGACTGTGTGTAGTTATAACATGACTGTGTGTAGTTATAACATGACTGTGTGTAGTTATAACATGACTGTGTGTAGTTATAACATGACTGTGTGTAGTTATAACATGACTGTGTGTAGTTATAACATGACTGTGTGTAGTTATAACATGACTGTGTGTAGTTATAACATGACTGTGTGTAGTTATAACATGACTGTGTGTTGGAGTTATTGGAGGGAGGGTTCTTTCTTTAGATAATGCTTTTGGGAATTGACATAAAAAAAACTATGTTTTGCCTGTGTATCAATCTGTGTGTGTGTGTGTGTGTGTGTGTGTGTGTGTGTCAGGTTAAGTGTTAGAGGAATTGCTTATGTTTAATGTCATGCTAAACATAGTCTCCTCCAGGAGCTCGGTGGTGAAAAGCATCAACATCATATCAATCCCAATTCCTTTCCCCCTCCTCTCTCATCTCTTCCTGTTGTCCTCTTTCTCCTCCTCGTCACGCAGTTCATAATCGTCTCACTGCTCTGTAATGTGTTTTTTTACGAGGTGAGGAGATGGAAATGATATTCCACTGCTCACTACAACAACGAACAGTCTGAGAAGACTCACACCCTCACTAACAGATAGAGAAGACTCACACCCTCACTAACAGTCTGAGAAGACTCACACCCTCACTAACAGTCTGAGAAGACTCACACCCTCACTAACAGTCTGAGAAGACTCACACCCTCACTAACAGTCTGAGAAGACTCACACCCTCACTAACAGTCTGAGAAGACTCACACCCTCACTAACAGTCTGAGAAGACTCACACCCTCACTAACAGTCTGAGAAGACTCACACCCTCACTAACAGATAGAGATAACACACACCCTTACTATCAGATAGAGATAACTCACACCCTCACTAGAGGATAGAGAGAACTCACACCCTCACTAGAGGATAGAGATAACTCACACCCTCACTAGCAGATAGAGATAACTCACACCCTCACTAGCAGATAGAGATAACTCACACCCTCACTAACAGATAGAGATAACTCACACCCTCACTAGCAGTCTGAGAAGACTCACACCCTCACTAGAGGATAGAGATAACTCACACCCTCACTAGCAGATAGAGATAACTCACACCCTCACTAGAGGATAGAGATAACTCACACCCTCACTAGCAGATAGAGATAACTCACACCCTCACTAACAGATAGAGATAACTCACACCCTCACTAGCAGATAGAGATAACTCACACCCTCACTAGCAGATAGAGATAACGCACACCCTCACTAGCAGATTGAGATAACGCACACCCTCACTAGCGGATAGAGATAATTCACTCCCTCACTAGCGGATAGAGATAACACACACCCTCGCTAACGGACAGAGATAACACACACCCTCACTAACGGACAGAGAAGACACACCCTCACTAACGGACAGAGAAGACACACACCCTCACTAATGTACAGAGAAGACACACCCTCACTAACGGACAGAGAAGACAACACCCTCACTAACGGATAGAGAAAACACCCTCACTAACGGACAGAGAAGACACACACCCTCACTAATGGACAGAGAAGACCCGCTCCCTCACTAATGGCTAGAAGTAGTCCGTATGAGAACAGAAGAGAGGAGGAAGAACAACAAAGCCAAAACGTTGAGTGTTCTGAGCCCAAACGGCACCCTGTATTCCATAAATAGTGTGCTACTCTTTACCAGAGGCGTATGGGCCGAGGTCAGAAGCCACTTTAAAGGTAATAGCGTGCTATTTGGGAAGCAGAGATGGTTGTGAGTGTAGTGAGACCAATGGCGTTGAGGATCTGTCTCTCAGTGACATTAACCTGTAGAGAGAGTGTTGTGAGTGTAGTGAGCCCAATGGCGTTGAGGATCTGTCTCTAAGTGACATTAAACTGTAGAGAGAGTGTTGTGAGTGTAGTGAGCCCAATGGCATTGAGGATCTGTCTCTCAGTGACATTAAACTGTAGAGAGATTGTTGTGAGTGTAGTGAGGATCTGTCTCTCAGTGACAAACTGTAGAGAGATTGCTGTGAGTGTAGTGAGGATCTGTCTCTCAGTGACATTAAACTGTAGAGAGAGTGTTGTGAGTGTAGTGAGGATCTGTCTCTCAGTGACTTTAAACTGTAGAGAGAGTGTTGTGAGTGTAGTGAGGATCTGTCTCTCAGTGACATTAAACTGTAGAGAGAGTGTTGTGAGTGTAGTGAGCCCAATGGTGTTGAGGATCTGTCTCTAAGTGACATTAAACTGTAGAGAGATTGTTGTGAGTGTAGTGAGGATCTGTCTCTGTGACATTAAACTGTAGAGAGAGTGTTGTGAGTGTAGTGAGGATCTGTCTCTCAGTGACATTAAACTGTAGAGAGATTGTTGTGAGTGTAGTGAGGATCTGTCTCTCAGTGACATTAAACTGTAGAGAGAGTGTTGTGAGTGTAGTGAGGATCTGTCTCTCAGTGACTTTAAACTGTAGATAGATTGTTGTGAGTGTAGTAAGGATCTGTCTCTCAGTGACATGAAACTGTAGAGAGAGTGTTGTGAGTGTAGTGAGCCCAATGGCATTGAGGATCTGTCTCTCAGTGACATTAAATTGTAGAGAGAGTGTAGTGAGGATCTGTCTCTCAGTGACTTTAAACTGTAGAGAGAGTGTTGTGAGTGTAGTGAGGATCTGTATCTCAGTGACATTAAACTGCAGAGAGTGTTGTGAGTGTAGTGAGCCCAATGGCATTGAGGATCTGTCTCTCAGTGACATTAAACTGTAGAGAGATTGTTGTGAGTGTATTGAGGATCTGTCTCTCAGTGACATTAAACTGTAGAGAGAGTGTTGTGAGTGTAGTGAGCCCAATGGCATTGAGGATCTGTCTCTCAGTGACATTAAACTGTAGAGAGATTGTTGTGAGTGTAGTGAGGATCTGTCTCTCAGTGACTTTAAACTGTAGAGAGATTGTTGTGAGTGTATTGAGGATCTGTCTCTCAGTGACATTAAACTGTAGAGAGAGTGTTGTGAGTGTAGTGAGCCCAATGGCATTGAGGATCTGTCTCTCAGTGACATTAAACTGTAGAGAGATTGTTGTGAGTGTAGTGAGGATCTGTCTCTCAGTGACTTTAAACTGTAGAGAGATTGTTGTGAGTGTAGTGAGGATCTGTCTCTCAGTGACTTTAAACTGTAGAGAGAGTGTTGTGAGGATCTGTCTCTCAGTGACTTTAAACTGTAGAGAGAGTGTTGTGAGTGTAGTGAGGATCTGTCTCTCAGTGACTTTAAACTGTAGAGAGAGTGTTGTGAGTGTAGTGAGGATCTGTCTCTCAGTGACATTAAACTGTAGAGAGAGTGTTGTGAGTGTAGTGAGCCCAATGGCGTTGAGGATCTGTCTCTCAGTGACATTAACCTGTAGAGAGATTGTTGTGAGTGTAGTGAGGATCTGTCTCTCAGTGACATTAAACTGTAGAGAGATTGTTGTGAGTGTAGTGAGCCCAATGGCATTGAGGATCTGTCTCTCAGTGACATTAACCTGTAGAGAGATTGTTGTGAGTGTAGTGAGGATCTGTCTCTCAGTGACGTTAAACTGTAGAGAGATTGTTGTGAGTGTAGTGAGGATCTGTCTCTCAGTGACATTAAACTGTAGAGAGAGTGTTGTGAGTGTAGTGAGGATCTGTCTCTCAGTGACATTAAACTGTAGAGATATTGTTGTGAGTGTAGTGAGGATCTGTCTCTCAGTGACATTAAACTGTAGAGAGAGTGTTGTGAGTGTAGTGAGCCCAATGGCATTGAGGATCTGTCTCTCAGTGACATTAAACTGTAGAGAGATTGTTGTGAGTGTAGTGAGGATCTGTCTCTCAGTGACATTAAACTGTAGAGAGATTGCTGTGAGTGTAGTGAGGATCTGTCTCTCAGTGACATTAAACTGTAGAGAGAGTGTTGTGAGTGTAGTGAGGATCTGTCTCTCAGTGACATTAAACTGTAGAGAGAGTGTTGTGAGTGTAGTGAGGATCTGTCTCTCAGTGACTTTAAACTGTAGAGAGAGTGTTGTGAGTGTAGTAAGGATCTGTCTCTCAGTGACATTAAACTGTAGAGAGAGTCTTGTGTGTAGTGAGGATCTGTCTCTCAGTGACTTTAAACTGTAGAGAGATTGTTGTGAGTGTAGTAAGGATCTGTCTCTCAGTGACATTAAACTGTAGAGAGATTGTTGTGAGTGTAGTGAGGATCTGTCTCTCAGTGACGTTAAACTGTAGAGAGATTGTTGTGAGTGTAGTGAGGATCTGTCTCTCAGTGACATTAAACTGTAGAGAGAGTGTTGTGAGTGTAGTGAGGATCTGTCTCTCAGTGACTTTAAACTGTAGAGAGATTGTTGTGAGTGTAGTGAGGATCTGTCTCTCAGTGACATTAAACTGTAGAGAGATTGCTGTGAGTGTAGTGAGGATCTGTCTCTCAGTGACATTAAACTGTAGAGAGATTGTTGTGAGTGTAGTGAGGATCTGTCTCTCAGTGACATTGAACTGTAGAGAGATTGTTGTGAGTGTAGTGAGGATCTGTCTCTCAGTGACTTTAAACTGTAGAGAGATTGTTGTGAGTGTAGTGAGGATCTGTCTCTCAGTGACATTAAACTGTAGAGAGATTGTTGTGAGTGTAGTGAGGATCTGTCTCTCAGTGACATTAAACTGTAGAGAGATTGTTGTGAGTGTAGTGAGGATCTGTCTCTCAGTGACATTAAACTGTAGAGAGAGTGTTGTGAGTGTAGTGAGGATCTGTCTCTCAGTGACTTTAAACTGTAGAGAGATTGTTGTGAGTGTAGTGAGGATCTGTCTCTCAGTGACATTAAACTGTAGAGAGAGTGTTGTGAGTGTAGTGAGCCCAATGGCATTGAGGATCTGTCTCTCAGTGACATTAAACGGTAGAGAGATTGTTGTGAGTTTAGTGAGGATCTGTCTCTCAGTGACATTAAACTGTAGAGAGAGTGTTGTGAGAGTAGTGAGGATCTGTCTCTCAGTGACAAACTGTAGAGAGATTGCTGTGAGTGTAGTGAGGATCTGTCTCTCAGTGACTTTAAACTGTAGAGAGAGTGTTGTGAGTGTAGTGAGGATCTGTCTCTCAGTGACATTAAACTGTAGAGAGAGTGTTGTGAGTGTAGTGAGGATCTGTCTCTCAGTGACAAACTGTAGAGAGATTGCTGTGAGTGTAGTGAGGATCTGTCTCTCAGTGACTTTAAACTGTAGAGAGAGTGTTGTGAGTGTAGTGAGGATCTGTCTCTCAGTGACATTAAACTGTAGAGAGAGTGTTGTGAGTGTAGTGAGGATCTGTCTCTCAGTGACATTAAACTGTAGAGAGAGTGTTGTGAGTATTGAGACGCTTCACATACGACCACCTCCACCGTATTACTGAGAGGATATCAATACATCCTCGGTGTGTGTGTGTGTGTGTGTGTGTGTGTGTGTGTGTGTGTGTGTGTGTGTGTGTGTGTGTGTGTCGGCTGGGTATGTGTTGGGATAGGTGTTTTCAAGCATCAATGCATCCTTCTTGTCTGAACTGTGTGTCTCTGGTCAAAACTGTGACATACTGTAATTACCAATGGTTTTACTAATGCTCCCATGATGCTCCTCTACATTACAGTAATGAAGTTGAGAATGCTCCTTTACATTACAGTAATGTAGTTGAGAATGTTCCTTTACATTACAGTAATGTAGTTGAGAATGCCCCTTTACATTACAGTAATGTAGTTGAGAATGTTCCTTTACATTACAGTAATGTGGTTGAGAATCCTCCTTTACATTACAGTAATGTAGTTGAGAATGCTCCTTTACATTACAGTCATGTAGTTGAGAATGCTCCTTTACATTACAGTAATCTAGTTGAGAATGTTCCTTTACATTACAGTAATGTGGTTCAGAATGTTCCTTTACATTACAGTAATGTAGTTGAGAATGTTCCTTTACATTACAGTAATGTAGTTGAGAATCCTCCTTTACATTACAGTAATGTAGTTGAGAATGCTCCTTTACATTACAGTCATGTAGTTGAGAATGCTCCTTTACATTACAGTAATCTAGTTGAGAATGTTCCTTTACATTACAGTAATGTGGTTCAGAATGTTCCTTTACATTACAGTAATGTAGTTGAGAATGTTCCTTTACATTACAGTAATGTAGTTGAGAATGTTCCTTTACATTACAGTAATGTAGTTGAGATCATCACTGTGCTCCTCAGTATCTCTGGGCTGTAGATATTATTAAACTACAATATCATCTATTCTATGTGGTCTGTGATCCCCCCCCATGAAAGGAATGTTCCAGTCCGAGATCCCCCCCCCATGAAAGGAATGTTCCAGTCCGAGATCCCCCCCCCCATGAAAGGAATGTTCCAGTCCGAGATCCCCCCCCCCCCCCCCCCCATGAAAGGAATGTTCCAGTCCGAGATCCCCCCCCCCCCATGAAAGGAATGTTCCAGTCCGAGATCCCCCCCCCCCCCATTAAAGGAATGTTCCAGTCCGAGATCCCCCCCCCCCCATGAAAGGAATGTTCCAGTCCGAGATCCCCCCCCCCCATGAAAGGAATGTTCCAGTCCGAGATCCCCCCCCCCCCCCCCCCCCATGAAAGGAATGTTCCAGTCCGAGATCCCCCCCCCCCATGAAAGGAATGTTCCAGTCCGAGATCGCCCCCCATGAAAGTTGTTTGTTCTTTTCTTTCAGATTCCAGGCCAACCCATGAGCTGTGAGAGGACGCAACTGAGGGTCAGTTCCACTCGCTGTGTGTACGTACTTGTGTGTGTTTTGTGTGTGTTTGTGTGTGTGTGTCTAGCTTGTCTGTCCGAAAGGTACCCTTTTCCTACATCGGTTCTAAAGGTCTGTTCAGTAGGTCTGTTCTGTAGGTCTGTTCAGTAGGTCTGTTCAGTAGGTCGGTTCAGTAGGTCAGTTCAGTAGGTCTGTTCAGTAGGTCTGTTCTGTAGGTCTGTTCTGTAGGTCTGTTCAGTAGGTCTGTTCAGTAGGTCGGTTCAGTAGGTCAGTTCAGTAGGTCTGTTCAGTAGGTCTGTTCAGTAGGTCGGTTCAGTAGGTCTGTTCTGTAGGTCTGTTCAGTAGGTCTGTTCAGTAGGTCTGTTCAGTAGGTCTGTATTATATGACTATATATAAGTAGATTATATGACTATACATAAATAGATTATATTACTATATATAAATAGATTATATTACTATATATATGTAGATTATATGACTATATATATAGATTATATAACTATATATAAATAGATATGAATAGATTCAATAACTATTCATAAAATAATCATCTGTCAGGAACTGTACTCTGTAGTGGAGACCTCCAGGAGTCTGTCAGGAACTGTACTCTGTAGTGGAGACCTCCAGGAGTCTGTCAGGAACTGTACTCTGTAGTGGAGACCTTCAGGAGCCTGTCAGGAACTGTACTCTGTAGTGGAGACCTCCAGGAGTCTGTCAGGAACTGTACTCTGTAGTGGAGACCTCCAGGAGCCTGTCAGGAACTGTACTCTGTTGTGGAGACCTCCAGGAGTCTGTCAGGAACTGTACTCTGTAGTGGAGACCTCCAGGAGTCTGTCAGAAACTGTACTCTGTAGTGGAGACCTCCAGGAGTCTGTCAGGAACTGTACTCTGTAGTGTAGACCACCAGGAGTCTGTCAAGAACTGTACTCTGTAGTGGAGACCTCCAGGAGCATGTCAGGAACTGTACTCTGTGGTGGAGACCTTCAGGAGCCTGTCAGGAACTGTACTCTGTAATGGAGGCCTTCAGGAGCCTGTCAGGAACTGTACTCTGTAATGGAGGCCTTCAGGAGCCTGTCAGGAACTGTACTCTGTAATGGAGGTAGAAGAGAAGAAGAAAAGCTCAAGAAGCTGAATGTGTTGTTGCTCTCAGCCCCAAAATGTGGCTCCTCCCTGCTTTATGGGATCTTGTAGAATCTCTGTGGGTAGGTCTTGTATAGGTTCTGGTAGAATCTCTGTGTGGAGGTATTGTATGGGTTCTGGTAGGATCTCTGTGGGGAGGTCTGGGTTCTGGTAGGATCTCTGTGGGTAGGTCTTGTATGGGTTCTGGTAGGATCTCTGTGGGGAGGTCTGGGTTCTGGTAGGATCTCTGTGGGGAAGTCTGGGTTGGCTTCTGGTAGGATCTCTGTGGGGAGGTCTTGGTTCTGGTAGGATCTCTGTGGGGAGGTCTGGGTTCTGTTAGGATCTTTGGGTTCTGGTAAGATCTCTGAGGTGAGGTCTTGGTTCTGGTAGGATCTCTGTGGATAGGTCTTGGTTCTGGTAGGATCTCTGTGAGGAGGTCTGGGTTCTGGTAGGATCTCTGTGAGGAGGTTTTAGTTCTGGTAGGATCTCTTTTAGGAGGTCTTAGTTCTGGTAGGATATCTGTGAGAAGGCCTTGGTTCTGGTAGGATCTCTGTGGATCGGCCTTGGTTCTGGTAGGATCTCTGTGAGGAGGTCTGGGTTCTGGTAGGATCTCTGTGAGGAGGTTTTAGTTCTGGTAGGATCTCTGTGAGGAGGTCTTTGTTCTGGTAGGATCTCTGTGAGAAGATTTTGTTTCTCGTAGGATCTCTGTGGAGAGGTCTTGGTTCTGGTAGGATCTCCGAGGGGAGGTCTTGGTTCTGGTAGGATCTCTTTGGGCAGGTATTGGTTCTGGTAGGATCTCTGTGTGGACATCTGGGTTCTGGTAGGATCTCTGTGAGGACGTCTGGGTTCTTGTAGGATCTCTGTGAGGAGGTCTTAGTTCTGGTAAGATCTCTGTGAGTAGGTCTTGGTTCTGGTAGGATCTCTGTGACAAGGTCTTGGTTCTGGTAGGATCTCTGTGAGGAGGTCTTGGTTCTGGTAGGATCTCTGTGAGGAGGTCTTAGTTCTGGTAGGATCTCTATGGAGAGGTCTGGGTTCTAGTAGGATCGCTGTGAGGAGTTCTGGTAGGATCGCTGTGAGGAGTTCTGGGTTCTGGTAGGATCTCTGTGAGGAGGTCTCATGTACAGTGCCTTGCGAAAGTATTCGGCCCCCTTGAACTTTGCGACTTTTTGCCACATTTCAGGCTTCAAACATAAAGATATAAAACTGTATTTTTTTGTGAAGAATCAACAACAAGTGGGACACAATCATGAAGTGGAACGACATTTATTGGAAAACAGCTCGAGCTCAGTGAGGATGGATGGAGAGCATTTGTGAACAGCAGTTTTCAGTTCTTTCCACAGATTCTCGATTGGATTCAGGTCTGGACTTTGACTTGGCCATTCTAACACCTGGATATGTTTATTTTTGAACCATTCCATTGTAGATTTTGCTTTACGTTTTGGATCATTGTCTTGTTGGAAGACAAATCTCCGTCCCAGTCTCAGGTCTTTTGCAGACTCCGTCAGGTTTTCTTCCAGAATGGTCCTGTATTTGGCTCCATCCATCTTCCCATCAATTTTAACCATCTTCCCTGTCCTTGCTGAAGAAAAGCAGGCCCAAACCATGATGCTGCCACCACCATGTTTGACAGTGGGGATGGTGTGTTGCTTCTACGCCAAACATAACGTTTTGCATTGTTGCCAAAAAGTTCAATTTTGGTTTCATCTGACCAGAGCACCTTCTTCCACGTTTGGTGTGTCTCCCAGGTGGCTTGTGGCAAACTTTAACCAACACTTTTTATGGATATCTTTAAGAAATGGCTTTCTTCTTGCCACTCTTCCATAAAGGCCAGATTTGTGCAATATACGACTGATTGTTGTCCTATGGACAGAGTCTCCCACCTCAGCTGTAGATCTCTGCAGTTCATCCAGAGTGATCATGGGCCTCTTGGCTGCATCTCTGATCAGTCTTCTCTTTGTATGAGCTGAAAGTTTAGAGGGACGGCCAGGTCTTGGTAGATTTGCAGTGGTCTGATACTCCTTCCATTTCAATATTATCGCTTGCACAGTGCTCCTTGGGATGTTTAAAGCTTGGGAAATCTTTTTGTATCCAAATCCGGCTTTAAACTTCTTCACAACAGTATCTCGGACCTGCCTGGTGTGTTCCTTGTTCTTCATGATGCTCTCTGCGCTTTTAACGGACCTCTGAGACTATCACAGTGCAGGTGCATTTATACGGAGACTTGATTACACACAGGTGGATTGTATTTATCATCATTAGTCATTTAGGTCAACATTGGATCATTCAGAGATCATCACTGAACTTCTGGAGAGAGTTTGCTGCACTGAAAGTAAAGGGGCTGAATAATTTTGCACGCCCAATTTTTCAGTTTTTGATTTGTTAAAAAAGTTTGAAATATCCAATAAATGTCATTCCACTTCATGATTGTGTCCCACTTGTTGTTGATTCTTCACAAAAAAATACAGTTTTATATCTTTATGTTTGAAGCCTGAAATGTGGCAAAAGGTCGCAAAGTTCAAGGGGGCCGAATACTTTCGCAAGGCACTGTATGTTATCTGGTTCCCCCCAATGACACCTATTCTCTCTCTCATGCCCTAATTGATGGGTTGGGTGTTTCTGCATGAAAGATATGTTATTTCATTGTCTGATGAACAGTTCAATACCATCTATATATATATGCTTCCAAAAAATATAAGCATGATTAAACATTTTCTAAATCATTCTCCTGTATGTGTCACAACGTAATAACAGTTTACAAGCAGTTTCTAATAGTCTAGTGAAAGCATGAGTTGATGCACACTCAGAATACTTCTTCAACCCTGAAGGAGGCACCGTGTTCTGAAACCTTGGTGTTTTATACTTCTTCAACCCTGCAGGAGGCACCGTGTTCTTTAACCCTGAAGGAGGCACCGTGTGCTGAAACCTTGGTGTTTTATACTTCTTCAACCCTGCAGGAGGCACCGTGTTCTTTAACCCTGAAGGAGGCACCGTGTGCTGAAACCTTGGTGTTTTATACTTCTTCAACCCTGCAGGAGGCACCGTGTTCTTTAACCCTGAAGGAGGCACCGTGCGCTGAAACCTTGGTGTTTTATACTTCTTCAACCCTGAATGAGGCCCCGTGTTCTTTAACCCTGAAGGAGGCACCGTGTTCTTCAACCCTGAAGGAGGCACCGTGTGCTGAAACCTTGGTGTTTTATACTTCTTCAACCCTGAAGGAGGCACCGTGTTCTTTAACCCTGAAGGAGGCACCGTGTTCTGAAACCTTGGTGTTTTATACTTCTTCAACCCTGAAGGAGGCACCGTGTTCTTCAACCCTGAAGGAGGCACCGTGTTCTGAAACCTTGGTGTTTTATACTTCTTCAACCCTGAAGGAGGCACCGTGTTCTTCAACCCTGAAGGAGGCACCGTGTTCTGAAACCTTGGTGTTTTATACTTCTTCAACCCTGAAGGAGGCACCGTGTTCTTCAACCCTGAAGGAGGCACCGTGTGCTGAAACCTTGGTGTTTTATACTTCTTCAACCCTGAAGGAGGCACCGTGTTCTTCAACCCTGAAGGAGGCACCGTGTTCTTCAACCCTGAAGGAGGCACCGTGTTCTGAAACCCTGAAGGAGGCACCGTGTGCTGAAACCTTGGTGTTTTATACTTCTTCAACCCTGAAGGAGGCACCGTGTTCTTCAACCCTGAAGGAGGCACCGTGTTCTGAAACCCTGAAGGAGGCACTGTGTGCTGAAACCTTGGTGTTTTATACTTCTCCAACCCTGAAGGAGGCACCGTGAGGCACCTGAAACCCTGTTTTACTCCCCATTGATATGTACTTGACTGTTGGTTATCAGCAGAACTCCTCACTGGATAAGTTTCCAGGGCTTGTTTTAGTCCAGGTATCTGGAAATCTGGACATTATTTCTGTCTGGGGGAACTGCTTTGTGATGGACGCGTGCAGTGTGAGGGGGACAGATTTGTGTGTAGCACGCGTTGCCAGTCAGGCAGACCATTGTGCATTCTGCTACACGACTGTAATTCACCCTGGGTTTGTTGAGGGACTTTAAGTCTACAATGGCTGCTATGATGAATGTTCTGATGTTGCTATTCACGCTGTGTCATCAGTCACCAGTCCTGGCCCCCTCCCCCCTCTGGCCCCCTCCTGCCTCCTCGCTCACCCTCCTCCCTCCTCCCTCCTCCCTCCTGCCTCCTCCATCCCCCTCTTCCTGCCAGCAGCCTCCTCCCTCCGGCCTCTTCCCTCCTCCCTCCTCCCTCCTGCCTCCTCCATCCCCCTCTTCCTGCCAGCAGCCTCCTCCTTCCGGCCTCTTCCCTCCTTCAGCCCCCTCCCCCCCTCCGGCCCCCTCTTCCCTCCTTCAGCCCCCTCCCCCCCTCCCCCCCCCCCTCTTCCCTCCTCCCTCCCCCTCTTCCTGCCAGCAGCCTCCTCCCTCCGGCCCCCTCTTCCTGCCAGCAGCCTCCTCCCTCCGGCCTCTTCCCTCCTTCAGCCCCCTCCCCCCCTCCGGCCCCCTCTTCCCTCCTTCAGCCCCCTCCCCCCCTCCGGCCCCCTCTTCCCTCCTCCCTCCCCCGCTTCCTGCCAGCCCCCTCCTCCCTCCGGCCCCCTCCAGCCTACTTCATTTGATTCTAATTATCCTAAATAATAAACACTATTTACAACTGGATCGGAAAATTAGCATAACCTTGATTATTATCCCAAATTGGATGTTTTGTTTAATTCTACTGTTGTTGTATGTATCTGTGGCAGGCCAGAGGTATTTCTACTGTTGTTGTATGTATCTGTGGCAGGCCAGAGGTATTTCTACTGTTGTTTTATGTATCTGTGGCAGGCCAGAGGTATTTTCTACTGTTGTTGTATGTATCTGTGGCAGGCCAGAGGTATTTCTACTGTTGTTTTATGTATCTGTGACAGGCCAGAGGTATTTTCTACTGTTGTATGTATCTGTGGCAGGCCAGAGGTATTTTATACTGTTGTTGTGTGTATCTGTGGCAGGCCAGAGGTATTTTCTACTGTTGTTGTGTGTATCTGTGACAGGCCAGAGGTATTTTCTACTGTTGTTGTGTGTATCTGTGGCAGGCCAGAGGTATTTTCTACTGTTGTTGTATGTATCTGTGGCAGGCCAGAGGTATTTTCTACTGTTGTTGTATGCATCTGTGGCAGGCCAGAGGTATTTTCTACTGTTGTATGTATCTGTGACAGGCCAGCGGTATTTTCTACTGTTGTTGTATGTATCTGTGACAGGCCAGAGGTATTTTCTACTGTTGTTGTATGTATCTGTGGCAGGCCAGAGGTATTTTCTACTGTTGTTGTGTGTATCTGTGGCAGGCCAGAGGTATTTTCTACTGTTGTTGTATGTATCTGTGGCAGGCCAGAGGTATTTTCTACTGTTGTTGTGTATCTGTGGCAGGCCAGAGGTATCTATGGATGTTTAGAATCAATTTCCCTCACTCCTTCCTCTCCTTCCTCTCCTTCCTCTCCTTCCTCTCCTTCCTCTACCTCTCAGTTTCAGTTATTAGCCCAGTTAGGAGGAATCAGCGCTGTTTCTGTCCTGGGGTGAAATGAGACATAATTCAACACTCATATGCTGAACACGTAAACACATAGGTTTTCAACACATAGCT
>NC_048577.1:72393746-72398746 GCF_013265735.2 Oncorhynchus mykiss
CTCCTCCCTTCTGTATGTCTGTATGTATTGACCTCTCATCTCCTCCCTTCTTCTGTCTGTATGTATTGACCTCTCACCACCTCCCTTCTGTCTGTATGTATTGACCTCTCACCTCCTCCCTTCTGTCTGTATGTATTGACCTCTCATCTCCTCCCTTCTTCTGTCTGTATGTATTGACCTCTCACCTCCTCCCTTCTGTCTGTATGTATTGACCTCTCACCTCCTCCCTTCTGTCTGTATGTATTGACCTCTCACCTCCTCCCTTCTTCTGTCTGTATGTATTGACCTCTCACCTTCTCCCTTCTTCTGTCTGTTTGTATTGACCGCTCACCTCCTCCCTTCTTCTGTCTGTATGTAAAGACCTCTCACCTCCTCCCTTCTTCTGTCTGTATGTATTGACCTCTCACCTCCTCCCTTCTTCTGTCGGTATGTATTGACCTCTCACCTCCTCCCTTCTTCTGTCTGTATGTATTGACCTCTCACCTCCTCCCTTCTGTATGTCTGTACGTATTGACCTCTCACCTCCTCCCTTCTTCTGTCTGTATGTATTGACCTCTCACCTCCCTTCTGTATGTCTGTATGTATTGACCTCTCACCTCCTCCCTTCTTCTGTCTGTATGTATTGACCTCTTACCTCCTCCCTTCTGTCTTTATGTATTGACCTCTCACCACCTACATTCTGTCTGTATGTTTTGACCTCTCACCTCCTCCCTTCTTCTGTCTGTATGTATTGACCTCTCACCTCCTCCCTTCTTCTGTCTGTATGTATTGACCTCTCACCTTCTCCCGTCTGTCTGTATGTATTGAACTCTCACCTCCTCCCTTCTGTCTGTCTGTATGTATTGACCTCTCACCTCCTCCCTTCTGTATGTCTGTATGTATTGACCTCTCACCACCTCCTTTCTGTCTGTATGTATTGACCTCTCACCTCCTCCCTTCTGTCTGTATGTATTGACCTCTCACCTCCTCCCTTCTTCTGTCTGTATGTATTGACCTCTCACCTCCTCCCTTCTGTCTGTCTGTATGTATTGACCTCTCACCTCCTCCCATCTGTATGTCTGTATGTATTGACCTCTCACCTCCTCCCTTCTGTCTGTATATATTGACCTCTCACCTCCTCCCTTCTGTATGTCTGTATGTATTGACCTCTCACCTCCTCCCTTCTTCTGTCTGTATGTATTGACCTCTCACCTCCTCCCTTCTTCTGTCTGTATGTATTGACCTCTCACCTCCTCCCTTCTGTATGTCTGTATGTATTGACCTCTCACCTCCTCCCTTCTGTCTGTATATATTGACCTCTCACCTCCTCCCTTCTGTATGTCTGTATGTATTGACCTCTCACCTCCTCCCTTCTTCTGTCTGTATGTATTGACCTCTCACCTCCTCCCTTCTTCTGTCTGTTTGTATAGACCTCTCACCTCCTCCCTTCTTCTGTCTGTATGTATTGACCTCTCACCCCCTCCCTTCTTCTGTCTGTATGTATTGACCTCTCACCCCCTCCCTTCTTCTGTCTGTATGTATTGACCTCTTACCTCCTCCCTTCTGTCTTTATGTATTGACCTCTCACCACCTACATTCTGTCTGTATGTTTTGACCTCTCACCTCCTCCCTTCTTCTGTCTGTATGTATTGACCTCTCACCTCCTCCCTTCTTCTGCCTGTATGTATTGACCTCTCACCTCCTCCCTTCTTCTGTCTGTCTGTATGTATTGACCTCTCACATCCTCCCTTCTTCTGTCTGTTTGTATTGACCTCTCACCTCCTCCCTTCTTCTGTCTGTATGTATTGGCCGCTCTCCTCCTCCCTTCTTCTGTCTGTATGTATTGACCTCTCACCTCCTCCCGTCTTCTGTCTGTATGTATTGACCTCTCACCTCCTCTCGTCTTCTGTCTGTATGTATTGACCTCTCACCTCCTCATTTCTTCTGTCTGTATGTGTTGACCTCTCACCTCCTCCCTTCTGTCTGTATGTATTGACCTCTCACTTCCTCCCTTCTGTCTGTATGTATTGACCTCTCACCTCCTCTCGTCTTCTGTCTGTATGTATTGACCTCTCACCTCCTCATTTCTTCTGTCTGTATGTATTGACCTCTCACCACCTACATTCTGTCTGTATGTTTTGACCTCTCACTTCCTCCCTTCTGTCTGTATGTATTGACCTCTCACCTCCTCTCGTCTTCTGTCTGTATGTATTGACCTCTCACCTCCTCATTTATTCTGTCTGTATGTATTGACCTCTCACCACCTACATTCTGTCTGTATGTTTTGACCTCTCACCTCCTCCCTTCTTCTGTCTGTATGTATTGACCTCTCACCTCCTCCCTTCTTCTGTCTGTATGTATTGACCTCTCACCTCCTCCCTTCTACTGTCTGTATGTATTGACCTCTCACCTCCTCCCTTCTGTCTGTATGTATTGACCTCTCACCTCCTCCCTTCTGTCTGTATGTATTGACCTCTCACCTCCTCCCTTCTGTCTGTCTGTATGTATTGACCTCTCACCACCTCCCTTCTGTCTGTATGTATTGACCTCTCACCTCCTCCCTTCTGTCTGTATGTATTGACCTCTCACCTCCTCCCTTCTGTCTGTCTGTATGTATTGACCTCTCACCTCCTCCCTTCTGTCTGTATGTATTGACCTCTCACCTCCTCCCTTCTGTATGTCTGTATGTATTGACCTCTCACCTCCTCCCTTCTTCCATCTGTATGTATTGACCTCTCACCTCCTCCCTTCTTCTGTCTGTATGTATTGAACTCTCACCTGCTCCCTTCTTCTGTCTGTATGTATTGACCTCTCACCTCCTCCCTTCTTCTGTCTGTATGTATTGACCTCTCACCTCCTCCCTTCTTCTGTCTGTTTGTATTGACCTCTCACCTCCTCCCTTCTTCTGTCTGTATGTATTGACCTCTCACCTCCTCCCTTCTTCTGTCTGTATGTATTGACCTCTCTCCTCCTCCCTTCTTCTGTCTGTATGTATTGACCTCTCTCACACACACACACACACACACACACACACACACACACACACACCTCTGAACCACTATCCAACTCAATGATCTATACGAGACCTTTACAGGCTCAGGAAACCCGTATCCTCTCTGTGTCTTTTCCACTTCCTCTAACTGTCCTCCATGCACGCCACACATTTATATTACCCAGGAGCCTCGTTGGTGCCATGGGAGGGCCCGTCCCAAAGCTCAGATAGAGAAATTACTGCTCTCCCTTTCCTTCACTCATCGCTTCCTTCTCTCTATGTGTGTGTTTTCTCTCTCCCTAGTTCTTCCTCTGTTTTTCTCTTGTACTCTTTTTTTCTCTCTCTGTCTCTCACTGTCTGTCTGTCTCTCGCTCTCTCTCTCTCTCTCTCTCTCTCTCTCTCTCTCTCTCTCTCTCTCTCTCTCTCTCTCTCTCTGTCTCTCTCTCTCTGTCTCTCTCTGTCTCTCTCTGTTTCTCTCTGTCTCTCTGTTTCTCTCTGTCTCTCTGTTTCTCTCTGTCTCTCTGTCTCTCTGTCTCTCTCTGTCTCTTTCTTTCTCTCTCTCTCTCTCTCTCTCTCTGTCTCTCTCTCTCTCTCTCTCTCTGTCTCTCTCTGTCTCTCTGTCTCTCTCTGTCTCTCTCTCTCTCTCTCTCTCTCTCCCCCTCTCTCTGTTTCTCTGTCTCTCTCTTTCTGTCTGTCTCTCTCTCTCTCTCTCGCTCTCTTTCTCTCTCTCTCTCTTTCTTTCTGTCTTTCTCTCTCTATCTCTCCTGTACTGTTGGTCAGACAGCATCCGTCCTTGATTCTCTGCCCAGAATCTGTCCTCCTCCGCTCCTCTCCAATAAAAAGAGAGCGATGTGATTTTAAGTCCTTTTTAAATTAAATGATTCTACATATTTTGGCACATTTCAGAATTCAACCTTGCAGTCGCATCTCTCTCTCTCTCTCTCTCTCTCTCTCTCTCTCTCTCTCTCTCTCTCTAAAGGAAGTGAAGTAGATAATAAACAAAAGTGAAATAAACAATAAACAATTAACAGTAAACATTACATTCACAAGTTTCAAAAGAATAAAGACATTTCAAATGTCATATTATATATATATATATACAGTGTTGTAACAATGTACAAATGGTTAAAGTACAAAATGGAAAATAAATTAGCATAAATATGGGTTGTATTTACAATGGTGTTTGTTCTTCACTGGTTGCCCTTTTCTCGTGGCAACAGGTCACAAATCTTGCTGCTGTGATGGCACACTGTGGAATTTCACCCAGTAGGTATGGGAGTTTTTCAAAATTGGATTTGTTTTCGAATTCTTTGTGGATCTGTGTAATCTGAAGGAAATATGTGTCTCTAATATGGTCATACATTGGGCAGGAGGTTAGGAAGTGCAGCTCAGTTTCCACCTCATTTTGTGGGCAGTGAGCACATAGCCTGTCTTCTCTTGAGAGCCAGGTCTGCCTTTCTCAATAGCAAGGCTATGCTCACTGAGTCTGTACATAGTCAAAGCTTTCCTTAAGATTGGGTCAGTCACAGTGGTAAGGTATTCTGCCGCTGTGTACTCTCTGTTTAGGGCCAAATAGCATTCTAATTTGATCTGTTTTTTTGTTAATTCTTCCCAATGTGTCAAGTAATAATCTTTTTGTTTTCTCATGATTTGGTTGGGTCTAATTGTGCTGCTGTCCTGGGGCTCTGTGGGGTGTGTTTGTGTTTGTGAACAGAGCCCCAGGACCAGAATGCTTAGGGGACTCTTCTCCAGGTTCATCTCTCTGTAGGTGATGGCTTTGTTATGGAAGGTTTTGGAATCGTTTCCTTTTAGGTGTTTGTAGAATTTATATTTTTGGAGAATTCTGCAAAAATCTCAATTTGGTGTTTGTTCCATTTTGTGAATTATTGGTTGGTGAGCAGACCCCAGACCTGACAACCATAAAGGGCAATGGGTTCTATAACTAATTCAAGAGACTCTGCAGTCTTGGTGCTTGTATTCAGATACAGTAGTGGAGGTGAAGGGAGAGGAGGATGGACTCCGGCTACAG
>NC_048577.1:72401246-72449678 GCF_013265735.2 Oncorhynchus mykiss
AAGATGCTGTTGCCGTGATGCCAGAGGAGATGATGTTGTTGTTGTGATGCCAGAGGAGATGATGTTGTCGTGATGCCAGAAGAGATGATGTTGTTGTGATTCCAGAGGAGATGTTGTTGTCGTGATGCCAGAGGGGATGTTGTTGTCGTGATGCCAGAGGAGATGTTGTTGTCGTGATGCCAGAAGAGATGTTGTTGTCGTGATGCCAGAGGAGATGTTGTTGTTGTGATGCCAGAGGAGATGTTGTTGTCGTGATGCCAGAGGAGATGATGTTGTCGTGATGCCAGAGGAGATGATGTTGATGTTGTCGTGATGCCAGAGGAGATGTTGTTGTAGTGATGCCAGAGGAGATGATGTTGTCGTGATGCCAGAGGAGACGATGTTGTTGTGATGCCAGAGGAGATGTTGTTCTTGTGATGCCAGAGGAGATGTTGTTGTCGTGATGTTGTTGACGTGATGCCAGAGGAGATGTTGTTGTCGTGCTGCCAGAGGAGATGTTGTTGTCGTGATGTTGTTGTCGTGATGCCAGAGGAGATGTTGTTGTCGTGATGCCAGAGGAGATGTTGTTGTCGTGATGCCAGAGAGGAGATGTTGTTGTCGTGATGCCAGAGGAGATGTTGTTGTCGTGATGTTGTTGTCGTGATGCCAGAGGAGATGTTGTTGTCGTAATGCCAGAGGAGATGTTGTTGTCGTGATGCCAGAGGAGATGATGTTGTCGTGATGCCAGAGGAGATGTTGTCGTGATGCCAGAGATGATGTTGTTGTCGTGATGTTGTTGTTGTGATGCCAGAGGAGATGTTGTTGTCGTGATGCCAGAGGAGATGTTGTTGTTGTGATGCCAGAGGAGACGATGTTGTTGTGATGCCAGAGGAGATGTTGTTGTTGTGATGCCAGAGGAGACGATGTCGTGATGCCAGTCTGTGTGTATGGTGTGAGTCTGGTAAACTGCACATTGTATGGGTTCATCAATGGAATGGCGCTATGTATTATTGAATTGGTGTTGTGTTTTGGCGTTAAATAACCACTTTCTGTAGATGGGAAATGTTTGTATATAAAATACGACCTATTTTTTTATTGACTAAGATTTAGTACCGGGTAGTATTGGATTATCAACATGTGATTGAAGCAGAACTGAATTTGATTTAGTCACAATTTAACTTTCCACGGGTCCTGGAAGAATACCTGCCTGGGGGTGGCAGGGTAGCCTAGTGGTTAGAGGGATGGCAGGTAGCCTAGTGGTTAGAGGGGCAGCAGGGTAGCCTAGTGGTTAGAGGGGCGGCAGGTAGCCTAGTGGTTAGAGGGGCGATGAGGGTAGCCTAGTGGTTAGAGGGACGGTAGGGTAGCCTAGTGGTTAGAGGGGCGGCAGGTAGCCTAGTGGTTAGAGGGGCGGTGAGGGTAGCCTAGTGGTTAGAGGGGCGGCAGGGTAGCCTAGTGGTTAGAGGGGCGGCAGGTAGCCTAGTGGTTAGAGGGGCGGCAGGTAGCCTAGTGGTTAGAGGGGCGGCAGGTAGCCTAGTGGTTAGAGCGGACTAGTAACCGAAAGGTTGCAAGATCGAATCCCTAAGCTGAACAGGCAGTTAACCCACCGTTCCTAGGCCGTCATTGTAAATAAGAATTTGTTCTTAAGTAACCTGCTTAGTTAAATAAAGGTAAATGAAAAATACATATTGGAGGGTTTAAGTTGTGAATAAATATATATATATTTATGAAACACATTTCACAGGGTTCTTTCCTGGTGTCTGTTCAAATGGAATCCAAAGTGAACTAAACAAACACACAGCAAACTGTCTTTGGCCTCTGGAATGATTTAATGTCCTCTTTTCATTGTCAATTCCTAGTAAAAACAACAGCCATTGATTATAATAATGAGTAAACATATGTGTTATTTAGTAATAAAGTAGCAGTAAACCATTTTCTATAAACCATTTTAAACAGGAAGCTTTAAATTGAGCATTAAATCATACATACTGTTCAAACTCACATTTCTGGAGATCTGAGAAAGTCTGTTGATATCATTACAGTCAGTGAAGTGGTCTGTTGATATCATTACAGTCAGTGAAGTGGTCTGTTGATATCATTACAGTCAGTGAAGTGGTCTGTTGATATCATTTACAGTCAGTGAAGTGGTCTGTTGATATCATTACAGTCAGTGAAGTGGTCTGTTGATATCATTACAGTCAGTGAAGTGGTCTGTTGATAGCATTACAGTCAGTGAAGTGGTATGTTGATATCATTACAGTCAGTGAAGTGGTCTGTTGATATCATTACAGTCAGTGAAATGGTCTGTTGATATCATTACAGTCAGTGAAGTGGTCTGTTGATATCATTTACAGTCAGTGAAGTGGTCTGTTGATATCATTACAGTCAGTGAAGTGGTCTGTTGATATCATTACAGTCAGTGAAGTGGTCTGTTGATATCATTACAGTCAGTGAAGTGGTCTGTTGATATCATTACAATCAGTGAAGTGGTCTGTTGATATCATTACAGTCAGTGAAGTGGTCTGTTGATATCATTTACAGTCAGTGAAGTGGTCTGTTGATATCATTACAGTCAGTGAAGTGGTCTGTTGATATCATTACAGTCAGTGAAGTGGTCTGTTGATATCATTACAGTCAGTGAAGTGGTCTGTTGATATCATTACAGTCAGTGAAGTGGTCTGTTGATATCATTACAGTCAGTGAAGTGGTCTGTTGATATCATTTACAGTCAGTGAAGTGGTCTGTTGATATCATTACAGTCAGTGAAGTGGTCTGTTGATATCATTACAGTCAGTGAAGTGGTCTGTTGATATCATTACAGTCAGTGAAGTGGTCTGTTGATATCATTACAGTCAGTGAAGTGGTCTGTTGATATCATTTACAGTCAGTGAAGTGGTCTGTTGATATCATTACAGTCAGTGAAGTGGTCTGTTGATATCATTTACAGTCAGTGAAGTGGTCTGTTGATATCATTACAGTCAGTGAAGTGGTCTGTTGATATCATTACAGTCAGTGAAGTGGTCTGTTGATATCATTACAGTCAGTGAAGTGGTCGATTGATATCATTACAGTCAGTGAAGTGGTCTGTTGATATCATTACAGTCAGTGAAGTGGTCTGTTGATATCATTTACAGTCAGTGAAGTGGTCTGTTGATATCATTACAGTCAGTGAAGTGGTCTGTTGATATCATTACAGTCAGTGAAGTGGTCTGTTGATATCATTACAGTCAGTGAAGTGGTCTGTTGATATCATTTACAGTCAGTGAAGTGGTCTGTTGATATCATTTACAGTCAGTGAAGTGGTCTGTTGATATCATTACAGTCAGTGAAGTGGTCTGTTGATATCATTTACAGTCAGTGAAGTGGTCTGTTGATATCAACACAGTCAGTGAAGTGGTCTGTTTATATCATTACAGTCAGTGAAGTGGTCTGTTGATATCATTACAGTCAGTGAAGTGGTCTGTTGATATCATTACAGTCAGTGAAGTGGTCTGTTGATATCATTACAGTCAGTGAAGTGGTCTGTTGATATCATTACAGTCAGTGAAGTGGTCTGTTGATATCATTACAGTCAGTGAAGTGGTCTGTTGATATCATTTACAGTCAGTGAAGTGGTCTGTTGATATCATTACAGTCAGTGAAGTGGTCTGTTGATATCATTTACAGTCAGTGAAGTGGTCTGTTGATATCATTACAGTCAGTGAAGTGGTCTGTTGATATCATTACAGTCAGTGAAGTGGTCTGTTGATATCATTACAGTCAGTGAAGTGGTCGATTGATATCATTACAGTCAGTGAAGTGGTCTGTTGATATCATTACAGTCAGTGAAGTGGTCTGTTGATATCATTTACAGTCAGTGAAGTGGTCTGTTGATATCATTACAGTCAGTGAAGTGGTCTGTTGATATCATTACAGTCAGTGAAGTGGTCTGTTGATATCATTTACAGTCAGTGAAGTGGTCTGTTGATATCATTTACAGTCAGTGAAGTGGTCTGTTGATATCATTACAGTCAGTGAAGTGGTCTGTTGATATCATTTACAGTCAGTGAAGTGGTCTGTTGATATCATTACAGTCAGTGAAGTGGTCTGTTGATATCATTACAGTCAGTGAAGTGGTCTGTTGATATCATTTACAGTCAGTGAAGTGGTCTGTTGATATCATTACAGTCAGTGAAGTGGTCTGTTGATATCATTTCAGTCAGTGAAGTGGTCTGTTGATATCATTTCAGTCAGTGAAGTGGTCTGTTGATATCATTTACAGTCAGTGAAGTGGTCTGTTGATATCATTACAGTCAGTGAAGTGGTCTGTTGATATCATTTCAGTCAGTGAAGTGGTCTGTTGATATCATTTCAGTCAGTGAAGTGGTCTGTTGATATCATTACAGTCAGTGAAGTGGTCTTTTGATATCATTACAGTCAGTGAAGTGGTCTGTTGATATCATTACAGTCAGTGAAGTGGTCTGTTGATATCATTACAGTCAGTGAAGTGGTCTGTTGATATCATTACAGTCAGTGAAGTGGTCTGTTGATATCATTACAGTCAGTGAAGTGGTCTGTTGATATCATTACAGTCAGTGAAGTGGTCTGTTGATATCATTACAGTCAGTGAAGTGGTCTGTTGATATCATTTACAGTCAGTGAAGTGGTCTGTTGATATCATTTCAGTCAGTGAAGTGGTCTGTTGATATCATTACAGTCAGTGAAGTGATCTGTTGATATCATTACAGTCAGTGAAGTGGTCTGTTGATATCATTTACAGTCAGTGAAGTGGTCTGTTGATATCATTTACAGTCAGTGAAGTGGTCTGTTGATATCATTACAGTCAGTGAAGTGGTCTGTTGATATCATTTACAGTCAGTGAAGTGGTCTGTTGATATCAACACAGTCAGTGAAGTGGTCTGTTGATATCATTACAGTCAGTGAAGTGGTCTGTTGATATCATTACAGTCAGTGAAGTGGTCTGTTGATATCATTACAGTCAGTGAAGTGGTCTGTTGATATCATTTACAGTCAGTGAAGTGGTCTGTTGATATCATTACAGTCAGTGAAGTGGTCTGTTGATATCATTACAGTCAGTGAAGTGGTCTGTTGATATCATTTCAGTCAGTGAAGTGGTCTGTTGATATCATTTACAGTCAGTGAAGTGGTCTGTTGATATCATTGCAGTCAGTGAAGTGGTCTGTTGATATCATTTCAGTCAGTGAAGTGGTCTGTTGATATCATTTCAGTCAGTGAAGTGGTCTGTTGATATCATTACAGTCAGTGAAGTGGTCTGTTGATATCATTACAGTCAGTGAAGTGGTCTGTTGATATCATTACAGTCAGTGAAGTGGTCTGTTGATATCATTACAGTCAGTGAAGTGGTCTGTTGATATCATTTACAGTCAGTGAAGTGGTCTGTTGATATCATTTCAGTCAGTGAAGTGGTCTGTTGATATCATTACAGTCAGTGAAGTGGTCTGTTGATATCATTACAGTCAGTGAAGTGGTCTGTTGATATCATTACAATCAGTGAAGTGGTCTGTTGATATCATTACAGTCAGTGAAGTGGTCTGTTGATATCATTACAGTCAGTGAAGTGGTCTGTTGATATCATTACAGTCAGTGAAGTGGTCTGTTGATATCATTACAGTCAGTGAAGTGGTCTGTTGATATCATTTACAGTCAGTGAAGTGGTCTGTTGATATCATTACAGTCAGTGAAGTGGTCTGTTGATATCATTACAGTCAGTGAAGTGGTCTGTTGATATCATTACAGTCAGTGAAGTGGTCTGTTGATATCATTACAGTCAGTGAAGTGGTCGATTGATATCATTACAGTCAGTGAAGTGGTCTGTTGATATCATTACAGTCAGTGAAGTGGTCTGTTGATATCATTACAGTCAGTGAAGTGGTCTGTTGATATCATTACAGTCAGTGAAGTGGTCTGTTGATATCATTACAGTCAGTGAAGTGGTCTGTTGATATCATTACAGTCAGTGAAGTGGTCTGTTGATATCATTACAGTCAGTGAAGTGGTCTGTTGATATCATTACAGTCAGTGAAGTGGTCTGTTGATATCATTACAGTCAGTGAAGTGGTCTGTTGATATCATTACAGTCAGTGAAGTGGTCTGTTGATATCATTACAGTCAGTGAAGTGCTCTGTTGATATCATTTACAGTCAGTGAAGTGGTCTGTTGATATCATTACAGTCAGTGAAGTGGTCTGTTGATATCATTACAGTCAGTGAAGTGGTCTGTTGATATCATTTCAGTCAGTGAAGTGGTCTGTTGATATCATTACAGTCAGTGAAGTGGTCTGTTGATATCATTACAGTCAGTGAAGTGGTCTGTTGATATCATTACAGTCAGTGAAGTGGTCTGTTGATATCATTACAGTCAGTGAAGTGGTCTGTTGATATCATTACAGTCAGTGAAGTGGTCTGTTGATATCATTACAGTCAGTGAAGTGGTCTGTTGATATCATTACAGTCAGTGAAGTGGTCTGTTGATATCATTTACAGTCAGTGAAGTGGTCTGTTGATATCATTTCAGTCAGTGAAGTGGTCTGTTGATATCATTTCAGTCAGTGAAGTGGTCTGTTGATATCATTTCAGTCAGTGAAGTGGTCTGTTGATATCATTACAGTCAGTGAAGTGGTCTGTTGATATCATTACAGTCAGTGAAGTGGTCTGTTGATATCATTTCAGTCAGTGAAGTGGTCTGTTGATATCATTACAGTCAGTGAAGTGGTCTGTTGATATTTTAATTTAATTTATTTATTTCACCTTTATTTAACCAGGTAGACTAGTTGAGAACAAGTTCTCATTTACAACTGCGACCTGAGTTACACATGGAGTAAAAAAAAAAATACAGTCAATAATACAGTATAAACAAGTCTATATATACGATGTGAGTAAATGAGGTGAGATAAGGGAGGTAAAGGCAAAAAAGGCCATGGTGATGGTTGATTTGCAGTGGAAGAATGTGCAAAGTAGAGATAGAAATAATGGGGTGCAAAGGAGCAAAATAAATAAATAAATACAGTAGGGGAGAGGTAGATGTTTGGGCTAAATTATAGGTGGGCTATGTACAGGTGCAGTAATCTGTGAGCTGCTCTGACAGCTGGTACTTAAAGCTAGTGAGGGAGATAAGTGTTTCCAGTTTCAGAGATTTTTGTAGTTCGTTCCAGTCATTGGCAGCAGAAAACTGGAAGGAGTGGCAGCCAAAGGAGGAGTTGGTTTTGGGGGTGACCAGAGAGATATACCTGGGAAGTCAAATTGTATGTGTAGATGTCTTTCTTGCCATGTCTCTCAGATCGTTCGCAGCTTTGTGGAAGTTACCTGTGGTGAGGATGTTTAGGCCGAGGTAGTTCTAGTGTTGTCTTCTCCCAAGGGAGACTGTTTCTAGGTGGAATTTGTATTTATGCTCCTGGCAACTAGAACACCATTATTTTGTCTTACTGTCTCTGTCTGTCTCTCTCGCTCTCTCTCCTCTCATTACCTCAGTCCCTTCCTCTCTCGTTCAGCCTCTCCGCAGCCTGGCTCATATGCAAGTGGGGAAACCTATTTAGGCGCGTTATGTTCAGATAAATTCAATCAGCCATCTCCAGTACGGTCTGTCTGAGGGAGAGCAAGGAGAGGCTGAGCCAGGAGAGGCAGAGCAAGGAGAGGCAGAGCAAGGAGAGGCAGAGCCAGGAGAGGCAGAGCAAGGAGAGGTAGAGCAAGGAGAGGCAGAGCAAGGAGAGGCAGAGCCAGGAGAGGGAGAGCAAGGAGAGGCAGAGCCAGGAGAGGCAGAGCAAGGAGAGGCAGAGCCAGGAGAGCCAGGAGAGGCAGAGCCAGGAGAGGCAGAGCAAGGAGAGGCAGAGCAAGGAGAGGCAGAGCAAGGAGAGGGAGAGCAAGGAGAGGCAGAGCCAGGAGAGGGAGAGCAAGGAGAGGCAGACCAAGGAGAGGCAGAGCCAGGAGAGGGAGAGCCAGGAGAGGCAGAGCCAGGAGAGGCAGAGCAAGGAGAGGCAGAGCCAGGAGAGCCAGGAGAGGCAGAGCCAGGAGAGGCAGAGCAAGGAGAGGCAGAGCAAGGAGAGGCAGAGCCAGGAGAGGGAGAGCAAGGAGAGGCAGACCAAGGAGGGGCAGAGCCAGGAGAGGGAGAGCAAGGCGAGGCAGAGCCAGGAGTCGCAGTAACAAAGCATTCCATCATCTGCAACAAAGCATTGATTTCCAGAGCGAGGGGAGGAGGCTGCGCTGTGTCTGGGAATCGCTTACAAAGCGCCTCTCATTCATTCACTTAGTGGAAACGAATGAGAATGAAGGAGAGGAAGAGAGAGGGATGAGAGGAGTCAGTAGATTAAGCATCACTCGGCTATAACGCACGGTAACCCACGGGCCAGGGGGAGGAGGTGTATCATCAGGACACACACACACACACAGACAGGAGTGGAGGAGGACGCTGAGATATTATTAGATGAAAACCACGAATACAAATCAATTGTTATTGTTCTATAAGTCTACATGGGAGAGAAGCGGTGAGTTGTAGAGCTATCTGGATGGCTGGGGGATGTGGTCTGTATTCATATAGATCTGGATGGCTGGGGGATGTGGTCTGTATTCATATAGATCTGGATGGCTGGGGGATGTGGTCTGTATTCATATAGATCTGGATGGCTGGGGGATGTGGTCTGTATTCATATAGATCTGGATGGCTGGGGGGTGTGGTCTGTATTCATATAGATCTGGATGGCTGGGGGATGTGGTCTGTATTCATATAGATCTGGATGGCTGGGGGGTGTGGTCTGTATTCATATAGATCTGGATGGCTGGGGGATGTGGTCTGTATTCATATAGATCTGGATGGCTGGGGGATGTGGTCTGTATTCATATAGATCTGGATGGCTGGGGGGTGTGGTCTGTATTCATATAGATCTGGATGGCTGGGGGGTGTGGTCTGTATTCATATAGATCTGGATGGCTGGGGGATGTGGTCTGTATTCATATAGATCTGGATGGCTGGGGGGTGTGGTCTGTATTCATATAGATCTGGATGGCTGGGGGATGTGGTCTGTATTCATATAGATCTGGATGGCTGGGGGATGTGGTCTGTATTCATATAGATCTGGATGGCTGGGGGATGTGGTCTGTATTCATATAGATCTGCTGAAGGCATTCTATTCTCTGTCTCGTCCTCTGACCTTAACACGTTTCATATCAAATCAACTGGAGACAAATATCATCTAACTTCCTCTAAAACAAAAAAAACATACTGCACATCTATAAAAAATAAATACTATTGTCAAAATATTATTACGATAAAATATATGAAAATCCAAGACAGACTAAGATGTCTTTAATGACTTGAAACGACTGTAATGATATCAACAGACCACTTCACTGATTGTAATGATATCAACAGACCACTTCACTGACTGTAATGATATCAACAGACTACTACACTGACTGTAATGATATCAACAGACCACTTCACTGATTGTAATGATATCAACAGACCACTTCACTGACTGTAATGATATCAACAGACCACTTCACTGACTGTAATGATATCAACACACCACTTCACTGACTGTAATGATATCAACAGACCACTTCACTGACTGTAATGATATCAACACACCACTTCACTGACTGTAATGATATCAACAGACCACTTCACTGACTGTAATGATATCAACAGACCACTTCACTGACTGTAATGATATCAACAGACCACTTCACTGACTGTAATGATATCAACAGACCACTTCACTGACTGTAATGATATCAACAGACCACTTCACTGACTGTAATGATATCAACAGACCACTTCACTGACTGTAATGATATCAACAGACCACTTCACTGACTGTAATGATATCAACAGACCACTTCACTGACTGTAAATGATATCAACAGACAACTTCACTGACTGTAATGATATCAACAGACCACCTCACTGACTGTAATGATATCAACAGACCACTTCACTGACTTTAATGATAGTTGCCAGGAGCATAAATACAAATTCCACCTAGAAACCGTCTCCCTTGGGAGAAGACAACACTAGAACTACCTCCACCTAAACATCCTCACCACAGGTAACTTCCACAAAGCTGCTAACGATCTGAGAGACATGGCAAGAAAGACTTCTACGCTGTCAAAAGGAACATACAATTTGACTTCCCCATTTAGGATTTGGCAAAAGATACTGGAATCAGTTATAAGAACACATTGTCCTTTATGGTTGTGAGGTCTGGGGTCCCCGCTCACCAACCAAGAATTCACAAAATGGGACAGACACCAAATTGAGACTCTGCATGCAGAATTCTGCAAAAACATCCACTGTGTGCAACGTAAGACAACAGATAATGCATGCAGAGACGAATTAGAATGATTTCATGCTAATTATCCAGAAAAGAGCAATTAAAATCATTCCAAAACAAAGCCCTCACCTACAGAGAAGAGTCCCCTCTTCCAGCTGGTCCTGGGGCTCTGTTCACAAACACACCCCACAGAGCCCCAGGACAGCAACACAATTAGACCCAACCAAATCATGAGAAAACGGAAAGAATTTACAGAAAAACAGCGCAAACTGGAATGTTATTTGGCCCTCAACAGAGAGTACACAGTGGCAGAATACCTGACCACTGTGACTGACCCAAACATTAAGTAAATCTTTGAAAATGTACAGACTGTCTCTCAAGAGAAGAGAGGCTATGTGCTCACTGCCCACAAAATGAGGTGGAAACTGAGCTGCACTTCCTAACCTCCTGCACAATGTATGACCATATTAGAGAGACATATTTCCCTCAGATTACACAGACCAACAAACTATTTGAAAACAAAAATCTAATCCTGATAAACTCCCATATCTACTAGGAGCTAGATGAGTGACACGTTGCCATGACAACAACCAGTAGAGCACAAACACTGTAAGTTCAACCTGTTTTTTTCTATGCGTTTTGCCTCTCCTACTTCAACACTGTTGTTACGTTACCCAGCTAGAAAACCAAATCATGTCTCTCAGACAGAAGGGGGAACTAACAAAGAGTCATTCAGCCAACAACCAAAAGGAAACAGGTCTGGTTTTAGGAGGGGTTCTGAAAGACACTCATGGGAGTGTCCACTGAATGTTGCCTAGCAACAACACCTGGAACCTACAAGACACCCACCATGAGACCCACCATGAGACCCACCATGAGACCCACCATGAGACCCACTGAATTGACCAAGAACAGGCAAACAAAATAAAAACCCACACCAAACTGAAAGACAGGATGGAAACCACAAAGTTGGAGGAAAACAAAATCAGGGAAAACAGATAAACGAATGCCTAACAATCAGATAGGGAGACACAACTAAAGGAGTTAACCCTCCACATCTATCAAGACAACTAAAGGAGTTAACCCTTCACATCTATCAAGACAACTAGAGGAGTTAACCCTCCACATCTATCAAGACAACTAAAGGAGTTAACCCTCCACATCTATCAAGAAAACTAATGGAGTTAACCGTCCACATCTATCAAGACAACTAGAGGAGTTACCCCTCCACATCTATCAAGACAACTAAAGGAGTTAACCCTACACATCTATCAAGACAACTAAAGGAGTTAACCCTCCACATCTACCAAGACAACTAAAGGAGTTAACCCTCCACATCTATCAAGACAACTAAAGGAGTTAACCCTACACATCTATCAAGACAACTAAAGGAGTTAACCCTCCACATCTACCAAGACAACTAAAGGAGTTAACCCTCCACATCTACCAAGACAACTAGAGGAATTAACCCTACACATCTACCAAGACAACTAAAGGAGTTAACCCTCCACATCTACCAAGACAACTAGAGGAGTTAACCCTCCACATCTACCAAGACAACTAGAGGAGTTAACCCTCCACATCGCTCAAGACACCTAGAGGAGTTAACCCTCCACATATATCAAGACAACTAGAGGAGTTTACCCTCCACATTGCTCAAGACACTTAGAGGAGTTAACCCTCCACATATATCAAGACAACTAGAGGAGTTTACCCTCCACATCTCTCAAGACAACTAAAGGAGTTAACCCTCCACATCTATCAAGACAACTAAAGGAGTTAACTCTCCACATCTATCAAGACAACTGAAGGAGTTAACCCTCCACATCTGCCAAGACAACTAAAGGAGTTAACCCTCCACATCTACCAAGACAACTAGAGGAGTTAACCCTCCACATCTACCAAGACAACTAAAGGAGTTAACCCTCCACATCTATCAAGACAACTAGAGGAGTTAACCCTCCACATCTACCAAGACAACTGGAGGAGTTAACCCTCCACATCTATGAAGACAATTAAAGGAGTTAACCCTCCACATCTCTCAAGACAACTAGGCAGTTAACCCTCCACATCTATGAAGACAATTAAAGGAGTTAACCCTCCACATCTCTCAAGACAACTAGGTAGTTAACCCTCCACATCTATCAAGACAACTAGAGAAGTTAACCTTCCACATCTCTCAAGACAACTAGAGGAGTTAACCCTCCACATCTATCCAGACAACTAGAGGAGTTAACCCTCCACATCTATCAAGACAACTAGAGGAGTTAACCCTCCACATCTATCAAGACAACTAGAGGAGTTAACCCTCCACATCTATCAAGACAACTAGAGTAGTTAACCCTCCACATCTATCAAGACAACTAGAGGAGTTAACCCTCCACATCTATCAAGACAACTAAAGGAGTTAACCCTCCACCTCTATCAAGACAACTGAAGGGGTTAACCCTCCACATCTCTCAAGACAACTGAAGGAGTTAACCCTCCACTTTCTTTGGCAATGTAAATACATGTTACCAATGTCAATAAATCCCTTTGAAAGTAATTGAGAGAGAGAGAGAGAGAGAGAGAGAGAGAGCGTAAGAGAGAGAGAGAGAGAGAGAGAGAGACAGAGAGAGAGATAGAGAGAGAGAGAGAGAGAGAGAGAGAGAGAGAGGTGGATAGAGAGAGAGAGAGGTGGTGGGGAGGGGGGGGGGAGAAAGAAAGCGTCCCTGCCTCCCGCAAGTCTCGTCTCTAGGTGATATGTTGTCACCAGGTGACATGTTGGAGAGTAAATCACAGCAGCAGGCTAAACACAGCAGCATGTCTGAGGAGGTCACAGTTATTTGGGGTGACTTTTTGGTCAAGTCACCGCGGGGAGAGAAAGGGGGAGGCGAGGGGAGATTATATTTATTGTGTTTGATTGTCCTCATGTTTTGGGTGATATGGTTTTTCAGAGATAGCTGGGTTGTGTCCTAAATAGGGTGCCAGTAGTGCACTATATATGGAATAGGGTGCCAGTAGTGCACTATATATGGAATAGGGTGCCAGTAGTGGACTATATATGGAATAGGGTTCCTGTAGTGCACTATATATGGAATAGGGTGCCAGTAGTGCACTATATATGGAATAGGGTGCCTGTAGTGCACTATATATGGAATAGGGTGCCAGTAGTGGACTATATATGGAATAGGGTTCCTGTAGTGCACTATATATGGAATAGGGTGCCAGTAGTGCACTATATATGGAATAGGGTGCCAGTAGTGCACTATATATGGAATAGGGTGCCAGTAGTGCACTATATATGGAATAGGGTGCCAGTAGTGCACTATATATGGAATAGGGTGCCAGTAGTGCACTATATATGGAATAGGGTGCCAGTAGTGCACTATATATGGAATAGGGTGCCAGTAGTGCACTATATATGGAATAGGGTGCCATTTATGGGGTTTGTAATAGACATTTACTGTAATAGACATTTACTGTAATAGACATTTACTGTAATAGACATTTATGGGGTTTGAAATAGACATTTACTGTAATAGACATTTATGGGGTTTGTAATAGACATTTACTGTAATAGACATTTATGGGGTTTGTAATAGACATTTATGTAATAGACATTTATGGGGTTTGTAATAGACATTTATGTAATAGACATTTATGGGGTTTGTAATATATATT
Organism: Oncorhynchus mykiss; assembly: GCF_013265735.2. Classification (NCBI taxonomy): domain Eukaryota; kingdom Metazoa; phylum Chordata; class Actinopteri; order Salmoniformes; family Salmonidae; genus Oncorhynchus; species Oncorhynchus mykiss. Next base: position 72,415,171 of record NC_048577.1, read on the forward strand.
CATGGGGTTTGTAATAGACATTCACTGGATAAGATGTTTATTTTTAGATTAACATGAAGTCATAGTTAATTGAAGAAAAATTATAACTTTCATATTTCCACCTATTTCTATCAAAAGTGTCATAATTCATTTAATAGTGCATATATGATTAAGATGCTAATCTGCCTCGGAAATATAGTTCAATGCCCTGGAGAGAAACAGGCTTCTCCTCGGAACCTAATGGAAAAGATCCGTCGACAGCTGTACGTTATTTCAATAGCAGAACAGTAAAAAGGGGAAAACTAATCTAATTGGAACTTGGATCACAAACATATATTTTTATCATTACAGTTATTATTTTCGTGCTTTCTATAATTTCCCAGGGGTTGAGAATGAAGTTGAATGAAAATGAGAATGTTCTTTAATTAGGTTTGTACTTCAGCTACAACAGAGCGGAAGATATATAAATAATTGAAATCCATATTCAAATTGAGGGGTTTGTTTGTGATAGCGCTTCGCTGTTCATTAAAGTGTCCATTAGCTTTAATCACTACAGTTTTCCAGGCCTGACACCGCCAGGTCCTGGATGGCAAGGAGCCTCAGTGATGTACTGGGCCATTCTTCTTCTGACACCGCCTGGTATAGAGGTCCTGGATGGCAAGGAGCCTCAGTGATGTTCTGGGCCATTCTTCTTCTGACACCGCCTGGTATAAAGGTCCTGGATGGCAAGGAGCCTCAGTGATGTTCTGGGCCATTCTTCTTCTGACACCGCCTGGTATAGAGGTCCTGGATGGCAAGGAGCCTCAGTGATGTACTTGGCCATTCTTCTTCTGACACCCCCTGGTATAGAGGTCCTGGATAGCAAGGAGCCTCAGTGATGTACTGGGCCATTCTTCTTCTGACACCGCCTGGTATTGAGGTCCTAGATGGCAAGGAGCTCAGTGATGTACTGGGCCATTCGCACTACCCTCTGTCGCCTGGTATAGAGGTCCTGGATGGCAGGGAGCTCAGCCCCAGTGATGTTCTGGGCTGTACGCACTACCCTCTGTAGCGCCTTGCAGTCGAATGCCAAGCAGTTGCCATACCAGGCGGTGATGCAACCAGTCAAGATGCTCTCAATGGTGCAGCTGTTGAACTTTTTGAGGGTCCGAGGGCCCATGCCAAATATTTTCAGCGTCCTGAGGGGGGAAAAGGCATTGTCGTGCCCTCTTCACGACTGTGTTGGTGTGTTTTGGACCATGATAGGTCCTTAGTGGACACCGAGGAACTTAAAGCTCTAGACCCGTTCCACTCTAGCTACCGTCGATGTGAATGGGGACGTGCTCGGCCCTTCGTTTCCTGTAGTCCACGATCAGCTTCTTTGTCTTGCTGACATTGAGGGAGAGGTTGTTGTTCTGGCACCACACTGCCAGGTCCCAGACCTGCCTAAATGCTGTCTCATCTTTGTCGTTGATCAGGCCTACCATTGTCGGGTTGTTAAAACTCAATGATGGTGTTGGAGTCGTGCGCGGCCACACAGTCGTGGGTGAACAGGGAGTACAGGAGGGGACTAAGCACACACCCCTGAGGGGCTTGAACTTTGAGGGCCAGCATGGCATATGTGTTGTTGCCTACCCTCGCCACTTGGGGTGGCCCGTCAGGATGTTGATCTGTAGTCAATGAACAGCATTCTCACATAGGCGTTCCTCTTATCCAGGTGGGGAAAGGCAGTGTGAAGTATAGTAGAGATTGCGTCATCTGTGGATCTGTTGAGGCGGTATGCGAATTTGAGAAGGTACAGGATGTCTAGGATGATGGTGTTGATGTGAGCCATGACCAGCCTTTCAAACATTTAATGGCAACAGATGTGAGTGTTACAGGACCATCACTCCAACTTAAGATCTGACTAGGTGGTGGTAGCTCCAACTAAAGATCTGACTAGGTGGTGGTATCTCCAACTAAAGATCTGACTAGGTGGTGGTAGCTCCAACTAAAGATCTGACTAGGTGGTGGTAGCTCCAACTAAAGATCTGACTAGGTGGTGGTAGCTACAACTAAAGATCTGACTAGGTGGTGGTAGCTCCAACTAAAGATCTGACTGAAAGAGACGAGGAGAAAGAGGGGGAGACTAATTCGATGTCCTGTGTTCTAATGCCATTTCCTGTGTTCTTGTCAGGTTGTTGTTGTCAGAGAGGGAGAATGAGTTCTGAAAGATCCAACCAAGCAGAAAAACAGTCCAAGCAGCTCTGTCACCATCCCTGTCTGGACGGCCACTGCTGCTGCCACACTGACACTTCTCTTTAGTCCCACTCATCTTCCTCCTCCTCTTTTACTCATTTTACCTATCTCCTCTTCTCTTTCTCCTCTATCTCCTCTATCTCCTCTTCTCTTTCTCCTCTATCTCCTCTATCTCTTCTTCTCTTTCTCCTCTATCTCCTCTTCAGTCCCACTCATCTTCCTCCTCCTCCTTTACTAATTTTACCTATTTCTTCTTCTCTATCTCCTCCATCTCCTCTCCTCTATCTCATCCTCTCTATCTCCTATATCTCCTCTCCTCTATCCCCTCTCCTCTATCTCCTCTTCTCTATCTCCTCGTCTCTTTCTCCTCTATCTCCTCTATCTCCTTCTCCTCTATCTCCTCTATCTCCTCTCCTCTCTCATCTTCTCTATCTCCTATATCTCTTCTTCTCTCTCTCCTCTATCTCCTCTCCTCTATCTCCTCTCCTCTTCTCTATCCCCTCTTCTCTTTCTCCTCTAGCTCCTCTTTCTTTATCTCCATCTCCTCTATATCCTCTTCTCTATCTCCTCTTCTCTATCTCCCCTTCTCTTTCTCCTCTAGCTCCTCTTTCTTTATCTCCATCTCCTCTATATCCTCTTCTCTGTCTCCTCTAGCTCCTCTTTCTTTATCTCCATCTCCTCTATATCCTATTTCTCTATCTCCGCTATCTCCTCTGTCTCCTCTTTCTCTATCTCCTCTTTCTCCCCTATCTCCTTTTTCTCCCCTATCTCCTCAATCTCCTCTTTCTCTATCTCATCTCCTCTATCTCCTCTTTCTCCTCTATCTCCTCTTTCTCTATCTCCTCTTTATCATCTACCTCCTCTTTCTCTATCTCTTCTATCTCATCTTTCTCTATCTCTTCTATCTCCTCTTTCTCTATCTCTTCTCCTCTATCTCCTCTTTCTCTATCTCATCTCTTCTATCACTATATCCTCATTCTTCTCTATATCCTCTTTCTCTATCTCTTCTTTCAATTCAATTCAATTCAAGGGCGTTATTGGCATGGGAAACATGTGTTAACATTGCCAAAGCAATCTTTCTCTGTCTCCTCTACCTCCTCTTTCTCATTCCTGCTCTCCTGACAACCACAAACTAGGTCCAGTACTTTACTCCGTTGTCTCCTGTTTCCAGTCTGTCTATACAGTCTGCGTCCACATAAAGACCAGGGCCACATGGCACCCTATTCCCTACACAGTGCACTACTTTAGACCAGGGCTCTAGTTGAAGGTAGTGTAGTATATAGGGAATAGGGTACCATTTGTGGGGGGGGCGCTCCCTATCCCCTCCGTGGTGCAGTAGTAATAGGATGTGTATGCTCGGTGGACTGAGAGGCTACAGTGAAGGATATTAATGGCGTTTGCTGTGGCAAAGCTGAGCAGGCAGATAGAGGCGGTCGGTCGGCGACGGAGCTGTACGGCGGGTGACAAATCAATGCATAGCAGCATTTCCAGAATGAATGTCTCTGGCATTTGGCTGCAGGAAGTACTGGTGCTGATGGTGCTGCAGTGTCCCCCCCCCCCCCCCCCCCTGATAAATCACCATTAAAACAAAGGATTCATGTTAAAATGTTAGACGACGCTGGTTCGAGTCGGCTATGCAGTGCTGCCAACTGACCTGTGGGGGGAGCGTGTGTGTGCGTGTGTGAATACATGTGTGTGTGTGTGTGTGGTACTAGCTTGTGTTTTAGGTTATAAGTCTCATGTTTTTTTTTTGTTACAGCGTTCACAAATCTCTTCACAAACTTCAACAGACATGTCTTTGTTGTGTGTGTGTGTGTGTGTGTTTCTTGTGTATGTACATATGTGTGTGGCTGTTTGAGGTCTCAGTAAAAGACCAAAATGGTGGATTATTGTCCTTTTTGAGGCGGATCAACCGAGCTTTGTTAGTAACTCTGTGTGGGAAGTGTGTGGTTGTAACAACAGTGTTGGCAGGAGCTCCAGGGACTTGGCATTTACCTACAAATATCAGAGCTTTAACCAATCACAACCTCCCGTCACCCAGCTCTATGACCAATCAGAACCTCCCGTCACCCAGCTCTCTGACCAATCACAACCTCCCGTCTGTCAGCTCTCTGACCAATCACAAACTCCCGTCTGTCAGCTCTCTAACCAATCACAACCTCCCATCTGTCAGCTCTCTAACCAAACACAATCTCCCGTCACCCAGCTCTCCAACCAATAACAATCTCCTGTCACCCAGCTCTCTGACCAATCACAACCTCCCGTCACCCAGCTCTCTAACCAATCACAACCTCACTTCTGTCAGCTCTCCAACCAATCACAACCTCCCGACTGTCAGCTCTCTAACCAATCACAACCTCCCTTCTGTCAGATCTCTAACCAATCACAACCTCCCGTCTGTCAGCTCTCTAACCAATCACAACCTCCCGTCTGTCAGCTCTCCAGTATGTCAGACCTCTAGTTCCAGGTGTTTGTTATCTTCTAAACCAGTATGTCAGACCTCTAGTTCCAGGTGTTTGTTTTCTTCTAAACCAGTGTGTCAGACCTCTAGTTCCAGGTGTTTGTTATCTTCTAAACCAGTATGTCAGACCTCTAGTTCCAGGTGTTTGTTTTCATCTAAACCAGTATGTCAGACCTCTAGTTCCAGGTGTTTGTTTTCTTCTAAACCAGTATGTCAGACCTCTAGTTCCAGGTGTTTGTTTTCATCTAAATCAGTATGTCAGACCTCTAGTTCCAGGTGTTTGTTTTCATCTAAACCAGTATGTCAGACCTCTAGTTCCAGGTGTTTGTTTTCATCTAAACCAGTATGTCAGACCTCTAGGTCCAGGTGTTTGTTTTCATCTAAACCAGTATGTCAGACCTCTAGTTCCAGGTGTTTGTTTTCTTCTAAACCAGTATGTCAGACCTCTAGTTCCAGGTGTTTGTTTTCATCTAAACCAGTATGTCAGACCTCTAGTTCCAGGTGTTTGTTTTCTTCTAAACCAGTATGTCAGACCTCTAGTTCCAGGTGTTTGTTTTCATCTAAACCAGTATGTCAGACCTCTAGTTCCAGGTGTTTGTTTTCATCTAAACCAGTATGTCAGACCTCTAGTTCCAGGTGTTTGTTTTCATCTAAACCAGTATGTCAGACCTCTAGTTCCAGGTGTTTGTTTTCATCTAAACCAGCATGTCAGACCTCTAGTTCCAGGTGTTTGTTTTCATCTAAACCAGTATGTCAGACCTCTAGTTCCAGGTGTTTGTTTTCATCTAAACCAGTATGTCAGACCTCTAGTTCCAGGTGTTTGTTTTCATCTAAACCAGTATGTCAGACCTCTAGTTCCAGGTGTTTGTTTTCATCTAAACCAGTATGTCAGACCTCTAGTTCCAGATGTTTGTTAACATCTAAACCAGTATGTCAGACCTCTAGTTCCAGGTGTTTGTTTTCTTCTAAACCAGTATGTCAGACCTCTAGTTCCAGGTGTTTGTTTTCATCTAAACCAGTATGTCAGACCTCTAGTTCCAGGTGTTTGTTTTCTTCTAAACCAGTATGTCAGACCTCTAGTTCCAGGTGTTTGTTTTCATCTAAACCAGTATGTCAGACCTCTAGTTCCAGGTGTTTGTTTTCTTCTAAACCAGTATGTCAGACCTCTAGTTCCAGGTGTTTGTTTTCTTCTAAACCAGTATGTCAGACCTCTAGTTCCAGGTGTTTGTTTTCTTCTAAACCAGTATGTCAGACCTCTAGTTCCAGGTGTTTGTTTTCATCTAAACCAGTATGTCAGACCTCTAGTTCCAGGTGTTTGTTGTCATCTAAACCAGTATGTCAGACCTCTAGTTCCAGGTGTTTGTTATCATCTAAACCAGTATGTCAGACCTCTAGTTCCAGGTGTTTGTTTTCATCTAAAAGAGGATGTCAGACCTCTAGTTCCAGGTGTTTGTTTTCATCTAAACCAGTATGTCAGACCTCTAGTTCCAGGTGTTTGTTTTCATCTAAACCAGTATGTCAGACCTCTAGTTCCAGGTGTTTGTTTTCATCTAAACCAGTATGTCAGACCTCTAGTTCCAGGTGTTTGTTTTCATCTAAACCAGTATGTCAGACCTCTAGTTCCAGGTGTTTGTTTTCATCTAAACCAGTATGTCAGACCTCTAGTTCCAGGTGTTTGTTTTCATCTAAACCAGTATGTCAGACCTCTAGTTCCAGGTGTTTGTTTTCATCTAAACCAGTATGTCAGACCTCTAGTTCCAGGTGTTTGTTTTCATCTAAACCAGTATGTCAGACCTCTAGTTCCAGGTGTTTGTTTTCATCTAAACCAGTATGTCAGACCTCTAGTTCCAGGTGTTTGTTGTCTTCTAAACCAGTATGTCAGACCTCTAGTTCCAGGTGTTTCTAAACCAGTATGTCAAACCTCTAGTTCCAGGTGTTTGTTTTCATCTAAACCAGTATGTCAGACCTCTAGTTCCAGGTGTTTGTTTTCTTCTAAACCAGTATGTCAGACCTCTAGTTCCAGGTGTTTGTTATCTTCTAAACCAGTATGTCAGACCTCTAGTTCCAGGTGTTTGTTTTCATCTAAACCAGTATGTCAGACCTCTAGTTCCAGGTGTTTGTTTTCATCTAAACCAGTATGTCAGACCTCTAGTTCCAGGTGTTTGTTTTCTTCTAAACCAGTATGTCAGACCTCTAGTTCCAGGTGTTTGTTTTCATCTAAACCAGTATGTCAGACCTCTAGTTCCAGGTGTTTGTTTTCATCTAAACCAGTATGTCAGACCTCTAGTTCCAGGTGTTTGTTTTCTACTAAACCAGTACGTCAGACCTCTAGTTCCAGGTGTTTGTTTTCTTCTAAACCAGTATGTCAGACCTCTAGTTCCAGGTGTTTGTTTTCTTCTAAACCAGTATGTCAGACCTCTAGTTCCAGGTGTTTGTTATCTTCTAAACCAGTATGTCAGACCTCTAGTTCCAGGTGTTTGTTTTCATCTAAACCAGTATGTCAGACCTCTAGTTCCAGGTGTTTGTTTTCATCTAAACCAGTATGTCAGACCTCTAGTTCCAGGTGTTTGTTTTCTTCTAAACCAGTATGTCAGACCTCTAGTTCCAGGTGTTTGTTTTCATCTAAACCAGTATGTCAGACCTCTAGTTCCAGGTGTTTGTTTTCATCTAAACCAGTATGTCAGACCTCTAGTTCCAGGTGTTTGTTTTCTTCTAAACCAGTATGTCAGACCTCTAGTTCCAGGTGTTTGTTTTCTTCTAAACCAGTATGTCAGACATCTAGTTCCAGGTGTTTGTTTTCATCTAAACCAGTATGTCAGACCTCTAGTTCCAGGTGTTTGTTTTCATCTAAACCAGTATGTCAGAACTCTAGTTCCAGGTGTTTGTTATCTTCTAAACCAGTATGTCAGACCTCTAGTTCCAGGTGTTTGTTTTCATCTAAACCAGTATGAAAGGGGGGGGGGAGGATTTCCAAGGCCATGTGTCTGTCTGCCATCCCAAGCTGTCAGAGTAGATTGGATGTCTGAGGACAGGACAGTAGACTGGTTTCCTGTTCTGTTTTTACATCTGATGTCTTAGGGCTGGATAGTAGACTGGTTTCCTGTTCTGTTCATTACATCTGATGTCTGAGGGCTGGACAGTAGACTGGCTTCCTGTTCTGTTCAGTACATCCGGTGTCTGAGGGCTGGATAGTAGACTGGTTTCCTGTTCTGTTCTGTTCATTACATCTGATGTCTGAGGGCTGGACAGTAGACTGGCTTCCTGTTCTGTTCAGTACATCCGGTGTCTGAGGGCTGGATAGTAGACTGGTTTCCTGTTCTGTTCATTACATCTGATGTCTGAGGGCTGGACAGTAGACTGGTTTCCTGTTCTGTTCATTACATCCGGTGTCTGAGGGCTGGACAGTAGACTGGTTTCCTGTTCTGTTCATTACATCTGATGTCTGAGGGCTGGACAGTAGACTGGTTTCCTGTTCTGTTCATTACATCTGATGTCTGAGGGCTGGACAGTAGACTGGCTTCCTGTTCTGTTCATTACATCTGATGTCTGAGGGCTGGACAGTAGACTGGTTTCCTGTTCTGTTCATTACATCTGATGTCTGAGGGCTGGACAGTAGACTGGTTTCCTGTTCTGTTCTGTTCATTACATCTGATGTCTGAGGGCTGGACAGTAGACTGGTTTCCTGTTCTGTTCTGTTCATTACATCTGATGTCTGAGGGCTGGACAGTAGACTGGTTTCCTGTTCTTTTCATTATGTCTGAGGGCTGGACAGTAGACTGGCTTCCTGTTCTGTTCTGTTCATTACATCTGATGTCTGAGGGCTGGACAGTAGACTGGTTTCCTGTTCTGTTCTGTTCATTACATCTGGTGTCTGAGGGCTGGACAGTAGACTGGTTTCCTGTTCTGTTCTGTTCATTACATCTGATGTCTGAGGGCTGGAGAGTAGACTGGTTTCCTGTTCTGTTCTGTTCATTACATCTGATGTCTGAGGGCTGGACAGTAGACTGGTTTCCTGTTCTGTTCATTACATCTGATGTCTGAGGGCTGGACAGTAGACTGGTTTCCTGTTCTGTTCATTACATCTGATGTCTGAGGGCTGGACAGTAGACTGGCTTCCTGTTCTGTTCAGTACATCCGGTGTCTGAGGGCTGGATAGTAGACTGGTTTCCTGTTCTGTTCATTACATCTGATGTCTGAGGGCTGGACAGTAGACTGGTTTCCTGTTCTGTTCATTACATCCGGTGTCTGAGGGCTGGACAGTAGACTGGTTTCCTGTTCTGTTCATTACATCTGATGTCTGAGGGCTGGACAGTAGACTGGTTTCCTGTTCTGTTCATTACATCTGATGTCTGAGGGCTGGACAGTAGACTGGCTTCCTGTTCTGTTCATTACATCTGATGTCTGAGGGCTGGACAGTAGACTGGTTTCCTGTTCTGTTCATTACATCTGATGTCTGAGGGCTGGACAGTAGACTGGTTTCCTGTTCTGTTCTGTTCATTACATCTGATGTCTGAGGGCTGGACAGTAGACTGGTTTCCTGTTCTGTTCTGTTCATTACATCTGATGTCTGAGGGCTGGACAGTAGACTGGTTTCCTGTTCTGTTCATTACATCTGATGTCTGAGGGCTGGACAGTAGACTGGTTTCCTGTTCTGTTCAGTACATCCGGTGTCTGAGGGCTGGACAGTAGACTGGTTTCCTGTTCTGTTCATTACATCTGATGTCTGAGGGCTGGACAGTAGACTGGTTTCCTGTTCTGTTCATTACATCTGATGTCTGAGGGCTGGACAGTAGACTGGTTTCCTGTTCTGTTCATTACATCTGATGTCTGAGGGCTGGACAGTAGACTGGTTTCCTGTTCTGTTCATTACATCTGGTGTCCGAGGGATGGACAGTACCCCCATCCTCCTACCCCTTAACCCCAATCCCACACCCCAGTCTCCTCAAATGAATACTTAACTAAACAGAGTCTCTCTCTCATGACTTCCTCCATCATCTGGTGACATCACACCATAGTTGTTCCTTAATAGCTGATAGTCATGTGATTCCCCGAGGAGCGAGGATTCATCTGAGGGCCTGCTGCACAGAAATGTGTGTGTGTGTCTGCATGCATGCCTGTCAGTGTGTGCCTGTGTGTGTGTGTGTGTGCGTGTGTGTGTGTGTGTGTGTGTGTGTGTGTGTGTGTGTGTGTGTGTGTGTGTGTGTGTGTGGTTCAGAGTGGAGATTTGGCCTTAAGTGAATTGCAGTGGTGCCGGTTTAACCCTGTTTGCCCCCGAACGAGAACAGATTAAAATGTTCAATTAACAGACCTTAATTGGGGGGCGTGGCCTGCAGCCCTCTCCAGCTCTTAAAGGGCCATGAGGTGAGGAGAGAGAGGCTGCAGCAACCTGATAAACCCTGACCTGAGAGTTTCCTATTTTATTTATCCAAGAAAACACATTTATCATCTGCTGGCCTTGAAATATATATTTTTTTATCATCTCTGATCTTTGACACACACAAAGACACACACGCACGCCTAACACACACGTGCACACGTGTTAATGTCCTGACTTGAACCGAAAATCTTTGTGTGGAACTGGAAAAAGAATGGGAGGGAGGGAGGGAGGCGAGGAAAGAGAGAGAGGGAGGGAGGGAGGGAGGCGAGGAAAGAGAGGGAGGAAGGGAGGGAGGGAGGCGAGGAAAGAGAGGGAGGAAGGGAGGGAGGGGAGGAGGGAGGGAGGGAGGCGAGGAAAGAGAGGGAGGGAGGGAGGCGAGGAAAGAGAGGGAGGAAGGGAGGGAGGGGAGGAGGGAGGGAGGGAGGCGAGGAAAGAGAGGGAGGAAGGGAGGGAGGGGAGGAGGGAGGGAGGGAGGCGAGGAAAGAGAGAGAGGGAGGGAGGGAGGGAGGGAGGCGAGGAAATAGAGGGTGGAAGGGAGGGAGGGAGGCGAGGAAAGAGAGGGAGGAAGGGAGGGAGGGAGGGAGGCGAGGAAAGAGAGGGAGGGAGGGAGGGAGGCGAGGAAAGAGAGGGAGGAAGGGAGGGAGGGGAGGAGGGAGGGAGGGAGGCGAGGAAAGAGAGAGGGAGGGAGGCGAGGAAAGAGAGAGAGAGAGAGAGAGAGAGAGGGAGGGAGGGAGGCGAGGAAAGAGAGAGAGAGAGAGAGAGAGAGAGAGAGATAGGGAGGGAGGGAGGGAGGGAGAGTCTTATTCTCCATTTGTAGGGTTATATCAGGTTACTGCAGTGGGCTAAATCAGGGTCACACAGGGTTTGTTGGAAATCGTAAACAAATCTACTTTGAATCAAAAGTCTACACCCATGGTTATGGGCTGAAACAAAAGGTGTATCATGTCAAATACAGAGTTTAAATGTATTACATTTTGAGTTGTGTCCAAGTATTACACTTTATATACATCACAGAAGACTGAGATATAACCAAACTGTTTGACATTGAAGCACTGGGTGTTCTGTGTTGAAATATATATATATATATATGTTTATAAATTATAAAATGATGAAACATATTTGTAATATTCACGAGGCCACCGACTGAAGGTAACAGCTACAGCAGATATATTTTTTTAAGTGTAACTTTTATATAACTAGGCAAGTCATTTTAAGAACAAATTCTTATTTACTGTGACGGCCTACACCAGCCAAACACGGGACGACGCTGGGCCAATTGTGCGCCGCCCTATGGGACTCCCAATCACGGCCGGTTATGATACAGCCTGGAATCAAACCAGGGTGTCTTTAGTAATGCCTCTAGCACTGAGATGCAGTGCCTTAGACCGCTGCACCATTCAGGAGCCCAGTATCAGCCTTCTCTATCTCTCCATTCTCTCTATCTCTCTCTCTCTCTCTCTCTCTCTCCATCTCCATCTCTCTCTCTCCCTCTCTCTCCCTCTCTCTCTCCATCTCTCTCTCCATCTCTCTCTCTCCATCTATCTCTCTCTCTCTCTCTCTCCCCATCTCTCTCTCTCTTTCTCTCCATCTCTCTCTCTCTCTCTCTCTCTCTCTCTCTCTCTCTCTCTCTCTCTCTCTCTCTCTCTCTCAGTATTGATTGAATCAGAGAGATGTCTGTTGGGGGGGGGGGGGGGGGGGGGTTGTGTTCAGGGCAGGGGAATAGACTCAGGTAATAGATAGCACAGATTGTTACAACTATAAATCTAACAATTATTCATCTATCATCTCACACTACTGGAAGGGGAGGCTCTGTGATTTATACAGCAGCCAATCATCATGCATCATTACTGCACCATGGCCATAGAGAAAGATACAGGAACCAATGGGAGAGTACTAATCAGGAACAATAGGAGAGCTTGTTTCCCCGGGGTGTATTAGGGTATAACATGGGTTGGGAACAGGCGGCCCACGGGCCAAAACCGAGTCATTTTTGGGGCACGAAGTGTTTTGTACAAAAAAAATCACCATAAATTCAGCCCCCAAAACATTTCCCACAAATAAAAAAGTTGACATAATCTAGATACGAAATGGTGTTATTTTCAAATACTATCTAATTCCTTGACCAACTTGTGGTCAATTTGCAGTGTACAAATTAGCATAACTATGTTCCGACCCCTCGAACAGCCACAGTCGGAACTAGAAGCACAAGCATTTCGCTACACTCGCATTAACATCTGCTAACTATGTGTATGTGACAAATAACATTTGATTTGATTTGATTTGACAACACTCAGCCCGCGGCTGAATCCACCCCGGGGTGCACTAACTCTTTATACCATCCCTTCAGAAAGGATTCATAACCCTTGACTTGTTGCACATGTTGTTGTGTTTCAGAGTTAATTCTCTCTCACCCAACTACACACAATACCCTATAATGACATCACAATACCCTATAATGACATCACAATACCCTATAATGACATCACGATTCCCTATAATGACATCACAATACCCTACAATGACATCACAATACCCTACAATGACAAAGTGAAATATCTCATTTACATTTACAAGTATTCACACCCCTGAGTCAATACATGTTAGAATCACCTTTGGTAGCGTTTACAGCTGTGAGTGTTTCTGGGTAAGTCTCTAAGAGCTGTGAGTGTTTCTGGGTAAGTCTCTAAGAGCTGTGAGTGTTTCTGGGTAAGTCTCTAAGAGCTGTGAGTGTTTCTGGGTAAGTCTCTAAGAGTTGTGAGTGTTTCTGGGTAAGTCTCTAAGAGCTGTGAGTGTTTCTGGGTAAGTCTCTAAGAGTTTTCCACACCAGGATTAATTGCACATTATTATTTTTTAAATTCTTCAAGCTCTGTCAAGTTGATTGTTGATCATTACTAGACAACCATTTTCTAGTCTTGCTGTCAGGCGGTGGGTGTAGCTGGTGCATGGAAGTCAGGCGCAGGAGAGCAGAGACGAGTGAACACGAAGCACTTTACTGAGGTAATAGTAAGACCAGAATGCAACAGCGTCACCAAAATCAAATGCCCAAAACAAGTAAGGCAGCACAAAGTACCACAAACAAAGAACAAAGTCCCGGCTGCCATAAAACACAGGTACATACCACAGGTACATAACACAGGTACATAACACAGGTACATACCTAAAACCTGGCGCTAACCAGCCGGAAACGTGCCAACCTCGACAAATAAACAATACCCCACAGAGACATGGAGGGAACAGAGGGCTAAATACACATAGTAATGATGAGGTAAACCAGGTGTGCAGGAAAACAAGACAAAACAAATGGAAAATGAAAGGTGGAGTGGCGATGGCTAGAAGACCGGTGATGTCGACCGCCGAACGCCACCCGAACACGGAGAGGGACAGACTTCGGCGGAAGTCGTGACACTTGACATAGATTTTCAAACTGATTTAAGTCAACATCTGAACTTTCCCACTCAGGAACAGTCAGTGTCCTCTTGGTAAGCACCTCCAGTGTATATTTGGCCTTGTGTTGTAGGTTATTGTCCTGCTGAAAGGTGAACTTGTCTCCCGGTGTCTGGTGGAAAGCAGAATGAACCAGGTTGTCCTCTAGGACTTTACCTGTGCTGAGCTCTATTCCTTGACAAGCCCATGACATAACGTAAGCCACCACCAACAATCATATTGTAGAACCATCAGCAGCCAATCACCATGCAGCTTACTGCACAGTGACCATAGAGACACAGCTACAGGAACCAATGGGAAGTGTCCATACTGATCAGAACCAATAGGGAAGCTTGTTATAGTAGGGTGGGCCAGTATAGAGTTGTGTAGCCCTGAGCCCAATCAGACAGACTTCTACCTCACATAAATGCCGTAATTTCAATCAATCAACCTATCTGGCAAACATCATCCACCGTATTCAGCAAATGAAGAAGGTATCTTACAGTCCCATCTGTCTCTCCTAACCCATTTACCAAATCTGTTCCCTTTAGATCTCCCCCTCCTGTCATCTCTCATGGGGTCCTTTTTTACCTAAACCACACACACACCAACACACATGCACACAAACGCACACATGCACACACACATTAACACATGCACACACACATCAACACACGTGCACACAAACACACACATGCACACACGAGTGTGAGATGTTAGATTTACAGTTGTGACCAATAGTACTCCAGCCCGTTCTCTACCGTATGCCTAGCTAATAAAACCTTCCTTCTGCTGACTACACACAGAGAGGAGAGGGACAGGAGAGATGGAGAGGAGATGAAAGAGGGAGAGGAGTGGGGAGAGGGAGGGAGGGAGAGAGGATAGATGGAGGGAGAGGAGTGATGGAGAGGAGAGGAGTGGAGAGATGGAGAGGAGAGAGGGAGAGGATAGATGGAGGGAGAGGAGTGATGGAGAGGAGTGGAGAGGAGTGGAGAGATGGAGAGGGAGAGGAAAGGAGTGGAGAGAGGGAGAGGATAGATGGAGGGAGAGGAGTGATGGAGAGGAGTGGAGAGAGGGAGAGGAGAGGAGAGAGGAAGAGGATAGATGGAGAGGAGGGAGGAGAGGACAGGAGAGGAGAGGGAGGAAAGGAGGGAGGAAAGGAGGGAGGGAGGGAGAATGAGAGGAGAGATGGAGGGAGGGAGGGAGGGAAGAGCTATGTTTTAGGTACTGTCTGTGTTGCATTGTGTTGTGTATTGTAAACAAAGCCTTAGCTATCGTCCAGATGTCTAGTGTTCCATTATTGAAGAGACTGAACACAACTACTGTATACTAGAGATGGGCACTAATATGGAAAGGTCATCGATATCATGAATTTAAAAACAAAATATGTGTTTCATCTTTCCACTGTCGTCGTCGTCTGATGAGAGCTTGAACTTCTCCAAATTGGAAAGAAGAAAACTGTCTGGTCAGCTATTCCTTAACTGGAATAAACTAACTAGAAAACTGTCTGGTCATCTATTCCTTAACTGGAATAAACTAACTAGAAAACTGTCTGGTCATCTATTCCTTAACTGGAATAAACTAACTAGAAAACTGTCTGGTCAGCTATTCCTTAACTGGAATAAACTAACTAGAAAACTGTCTGGTCAGCTATTCCTTAACTGGAATAAACTAACTAGAAAACTGTCTGGTCATCTATTCCTTAACTTGAATAAACTAACTAGAAAACTGTCTGGTCATCTATTCCTTAACTGGAATAAACTAACTAGAAAACTGTCTGGTCAGCTATTCCTTAACTGGAATAAACTAACTAGAAAACTGTCTGGTCAGCTATTCCTTAACTGGAATAAACTAACTAGAAAACTGTCTGGTCAGCTATTCCTTAACTGGAATAAACTAACTAGAAAACTGTCTGGTCAGCTATTCCTTAACTGGAATAAACTAACTAGAGAGCCGTACAGATTTACCAAATATCTGTTGCTAGATTTAATCATCTAAGGATGCCTGTTTTCACTTTGTCATTATGGGGTATTGTGATGTCATTATGGGGTATTGTGATGTCATTATGGGGTATTGTGATGCCATCATGGTGTATTGTGTGTAGATTGATGAGGGAAAAAAACAAAGTAATCCATTTTAGAATGAGGCTGTAATGTGAGAAAATGTGGAAAAAGTCAAGGGGTCTGAATACTTTCTGAATTCCTTGCTCAAGGGGAGATTCGAACCAGTGACCTTTCGGTATACTGGCCCAACGCTCTTAACCGCTAGGCTACCTGCCACACACATTAACACATAGAGCACACACAAACACACAGACAGGCCCTTAGCGGGTTGAGTCACGTAGTTAGCGTGACGATGCTAACACGATAACGACTCCGCTTCCTGGTCTAATGTGTTGCAGTTGATCATTTCAGATAGTAACTCTAATGGAATCCTCTGTCACATGGGGATGTGCATTCATTTAAGCCTCAGAGAAGTTAGTCTCTAATCATCCTTTTCCTCTTCTTCATCATCATCATCATCATCTTCATCTTCTGAAAACACATTAAAGGGTCAGTCTGGGAATCAAACAACAACAAGGTGGTTCAAGTCACAACAGTGTTTTGTGTCTGAAATCACAGGAGAACAGAGGTTGTTTTGTCGTGACACTTCAGACATTTCCAGCACTGCTTATGAATGTCAGGACAGAGTGGAATTTAGTGATTTAGTACTTTGTCTAATTCAGCTGCTTAATTTAAATTTTATTCCACTTTTGTGGAACCCCTTATTCAGCACTCTACTGCACTCTACTCACCCCTCTCTCCACTTCACCTCTCTCCCCTCTCCCTTCCCCTATCTCCACTCCACCTCTCTCCCCTCTCCCTTCCCCTCTCTCCCCTCTCCCTTCCCCTCTCTCCCCTCTCCCTTCCCATCTCTCCACTCCACCTCTCTCCCCTCTCCCTCCACCTCTCTCCACTCCACCTCTCTCCCCTCTCCCTTCCCCTCTCTCCACTCCACCTCTCTCCCCTCTCCCTTCCCCTCTCTCCCCTCTCCCTTCCCCTCTCTCCACTCCACCTCTCTCCCCTCTCCCTTCCCCTCTCTCCACTCCACCTCTCTCCCCTCTCCCTTCCCTTCTCTCCACTCCACCTCTCTCCCCTCTCCATTCCCCTCTCTCCACTCCACCTCTCTCCCCTCTCCCTTCCCCTCTCTCCACTCCACCTCTCTCCCCTCTCCATTCCCCTCTCTCCACTCCACCTCTCTCCCCTCTCCCTTCCCCTCTCTCCCCTCACCTCCTCTCCCGTGGTGTCAGCCTCAGGGCTTCTCTCACCAACACTCTTACCCTCCCTCTCTTTATCCTTCTCTCTCTTGTCAGGCTCCTACCCCCTTCTATCCTCTCTCTCTTCATACTACCCCCCTCCTGTCCTCTCTCTCTTCCTACTACCCCCCTCCTCTCCTCTCTCTCTTCATACTACCACCCCCCTCCTGTCCTCTCTCTCTTCCTCCTACCCCCCTCCTCTCCTCTCTCTCTTCATACTACCACCCCCCTTCTCTCCTCTCTCTCTTCCTCCCACCCCCTTCTCTCCTCTCTCTCTTCCTCCTACCCCCCTTCTCTCCTCTCTCTCTTCATACTACCCCCCTCCTCTCCTCTCTCTCTTCATACTACCACCCCCCTTCTCTCCTCTCTCTCTTCCTTCTACCCCCCTTCTCTCCTCTCTCTCTTCCTCCTACCCCCCTTCTCTCCTCTCTCTCTTCCTCCTACCCCCTCCTGTACTCTCTCTCTTCCTACTACCCCCCTCCTCTCCTCTCTCTCTTCCTACTAACACCCCCCTTCTCTCCTCTCTCTCTTCCTCCTACCCCCCTTCTCTTCTCTCGCTCATCCTCCTACCCCCCTCCTCTCCTCTCTCTTCATACTACCCCCCTCCTCTCCTCTCTCTTCCTCCTACCATCCTCCTCTCCTCTCTCTTTCTCCTACCATCCTCCTCTCCTCTCTCTTGTCAGGCCATGTCAGACGATGCCAATGGTATAATCAAATCACATCATCTACAGACCACCACTTACCATCTATCAAATCAAATGTTATTGGTCACATACACATGGTTAGCAGATGTTAATGCGATAGTAGCGACATGCTTGTGCTTCTAGTTCCGACAGTGCAGTAATATCTAACAAGTAATCTAACAATTCCCAACGACTACCTAATACACACAAATCTAAAGGAATGAATGAGAATATGTTCATATACTTTTTATGGATGAGCGATAGCCGAGCGGCATAGGCAAGATGCAGTAGATATAAAACACAGTATATACATATGAGATGAGTAATGTAAAATATGTAAACATTATTAAAGTGGCATTGTTTAAAGTGACTAGTGATCCATTTATTAAAGTGGCCAATGATATGAGTCTGTATGTAGGCAGCAGCCTCTCTGTGTTAGTGGTGGCTGTTTAGCAGTCTGATGGCCTTGAGATAGAAGCTGTTTTTCAGTCTCTCGATTCCTGCTTTGATGCACCTGTACTGACCTCGCCTTCTGGATGATAGCGGGGTGAACAGGCAGTGGCTCGGGAGGTTATTGTCCTTGATGATCTTTCTGGCCTTCCTGTGACATCGGGTGGTTGTTGTCCTTGATGATCTTTATGGCCTTCCTGTGACATCGGGTGCTGTAGGTGTCCTATGGAAGGCAGGTAGTTTGCCCCCTGTGATGCGTTGTGCAGACCTCACTACCCTCTGGAGAGCCTTGAGTTTGAGGGCGGTGCAGTTGCCGTACCAGGCGGTGATACAGAACGACAGGATACTCTCGATTGTGAACCCGTAAACGTTTGTCAGGGTTTTAGGTGACAAGACAAATGTCTTCAGCCTCCTGAGGTTGAAGAGACGCTGTTGCGCCTTCTTCAGCACACTGTCCATGTGGGTGGACCATTTCAGTTTGTCTGTGATGTGTACGCCAAGGAACTTAAAACTTTACACCTTCTCCACTGCTGTCCCTTTGATGTGGATAGGAAGTCCACGAAGTCCACGATCATAGCCTTTGTTTTGTTGACATTGAGTGAGAGGTTGTTTTCCTGACACCACACTCCGAGTGCCCTTGACTACTCCCTGTAGATCGTCTCGTCATGGTTTGTAAATCAAGCCCACTACTGTTGTGTCATCTGCAAACTTGATGATTGAGTTGGAGGCGTGCATGGCCACGCAGTCGTGGGTGAACAGGGAATACAGGAGGGGGCTGAGCACGCACCCTTGTGTGGCCCCTATGTTGAGGATCAGTGAAGCGGAGGTGTTGTTGCTTACCCTTCACCACCTGGGGGCGGCCCGTCAGGAAGTCCAGGACCCAGTTGCACAGGGCGGGGTTGAATGCTGAGCTGTAGTCAGCTATAAGGCATTACAACATCCATCTCTACATAGAGACTGTGGAGGAGGCATTACAACATCCATGTCTCCATAGAGACTGTGGAGGAGGCATTACAACATCCATCTCTCCATAGTGACTGTGGAGGAGGCATTACAACATCCATCTCTACATAGTGACTGTGGAGGAGGCATTACAACATCCATCTCTCCATAGATACTGTGGAGGAGGCATTACAACATCCATCTCTACATAGTGACTGTGGAGGAGGTATGACAACATCCATCTCTACATAGTGACTGTGGAGGAGGCATTACAACATCCATCTCTCCATAGTGACTGTGGAGGAGGCATTACAACATCCATCTCTCCTTAGAGACTGTGGAGGAGGCATTACAACATCCATATCTCCATAGAGACTGTGGAGGAGGCATTACAACATCCATCTCTCCATAGAGACTGTGGAGGAGGAATTACAACATCCATCTCTCCATAGTGACTGTGGAGGAGGCATTACAACATCCATATCTCCATAGAGACTGTGGAGGAGGCATTACAACATCCATCTCTCCACAGTGACTGTGGAGGAGGCATTACAACATCCATCTCTCCATAGAGACTGTGGAGGAGGCATTACAACATCCATCTCTACATAGTGACTGTGGAGGAGGCATTACAACATCCATCTCTCCATAGAGACTGTGGAGGAGGCATTACAACATCCATCTCTCCATAGATACTGTGGAGGAGGCATTACAACATCCATCTCTACATAGTGACTGTGGAGGAGGCATTACAACATCCATCTCTCCATAGATACTGTGGAGGAGGTATTACAACATCCATCTCTCCATAGTGACTGTGGAGGAGGCATTACAACATCCCATATCTCCATTGTGACTGTGGAAGAGGTTATTATAGAGTGTTAACAGACTAAACATGTTACCCAGTTCATTAATAGTCACATACATCTCACTGCCTCTCTCACCAAGACTCGTACACTCTCCTCTCTCTCTTCCTCCTACCCCTCTCTGCCTCTCTCTCTGCTTCTCTCTCTGCCAATCTCTCTCTGCTTCTCTCTCTCTGCCTTCTGTTTCTATATTTCTTCCTTTCTGTCACAGACACAGTGTGATGAGGGGGTGGTGTGTGTGTCAGGTTTGATGGATGGTGGGGTCGTCAGCTCTCAGGGTTTTCCTGCTAGACTGCGCTGAACTGTTACTGTATGTGACAGCCCCTGGTCATACACACGCACACACACACACACACAAACACACATACACACATACACACACACACACACACACACACACACACACACACACACACACACGTTAGGGGAAGTGACATGTTAATGGAAGTTAAAACGCTGTAATGTCTGAGCCTGGTGTGAGCAGGGAGCCCTGGTGTTTACCCCTGTGACACACACACACATACAAGAGAGCACAGAGCAGTCAGCCCTGGTGTTTGGCCCTGCGCTCCGACATGTCGCTCCTTATCACTGTCTAACTCTGAGAATGCTTTTCCTCCTCCTCCCCTCTTCCCCCCTCCTCTCCTCTTCCCTTCCTCCTCTCCTCTTCCTCCTCTCCTCTTCCTCTCCTCTTCTCCTCTTCCTCTTCCCCTCCTCCTCTCCTTGGCCCCATCCTGCCTGGTGTCAACGGTAGGGGCTGGTGGCAGTGGTGGAATAGTGTGGAGAATGTTTTCAGATATTAAGTCCCTTGATACCAATTGAGCAATGTTTCCATCCCCGGAAATATTCAGAGTCTTCTGGAGGCAAAGGGGGGTCCGACCCAGTACAAGATGGGTATACCTAATAAACTGTCCGGGTACTAGATGGCCGTACCTAATAAACTGTCTTGGTACTAGATGTGTGTACCTAATAAACTGGCCACAGAGTGTATCTGTGTTTTTATGAAAGACATTGATATGAACTGGTATATTAAGGTCTAATAACAGCTGTATATTAAACTGGCCTGGTAATAGATGGCTGTACCTAATAAACTGGCCTGGTACTAGATGGCTGTACCTAATAAACTGGCCTGGTACTAGATGGCTGTCCCTAATAAACTGGCCTGGTACTAGATGGCTGTACCTAATACACTGGCCACAGAGTGTATCTGTGTTTTTATGAAAGACATTGATATGAACTGGTATTAAGGTCTAATAACAGCTGTATATTAAACGTGTGTTGTGATATCTATTGTTGTGTTCCCACCTCATTTCTAAGCCCCGCTGCCCAGGGCAAAATTATATTACCCATGCATCATCTCTCCTACCTCCCTCCCTTCCTCTCCCCTCCCCTCCCTGCTACTCTCCTCTCCCCTCCCCTCCCCTCCCCTCCCTGCTACTCCCCCCTCCCCTCCCCTCCCCTCCCCACTACTCTCCCCTCCCCTCCCCGCTACTCTCCTCTCCCCTCTCCTCCTCACTACTCTCCTCTCCCCTCTCCTCCCCACTACTCTCCCCTCCCCTCTCCTCCCTGCTACTCTCCCCTCCCCTCCCCTCCCCACTACTCTCCCCTCCCCTCCCCTCTCCTCCCCGCTACTCTCCTCTCCCCTCCCCTCCCCACTACTCTCCTCTCCCCTCCCCTCTCCTCCCCGCTACTCTCCTCTCCCCTCCCCTCCCTGCTACTCTCCTCTCCCCTCCCCTCCCTGCTACTCTCCTCTCCCCTCCCCTCCCCTCCCCTCCCTGCTACTCCCCCCTCCCCTCCCCTCCCCTCCCCACTACTCTCCCCTCCCCTCCCCGCTACTCTCCTCTCCCCTCTCCTCCTCACTACTCTCCTCTCCCCTCTCCTCCCCACTACTCTCCCCTCCCCTCTCCTCCCTGCTACTCTCCCCTCCCCTCCCCTCCCCACTACTCTCCCCTCCCCGCCCCTCTCCTCCCCGCTACTCTCCTCTCCCCTCCCCTCCCCACTACTCTCCCCTCCCCTCCCCTCTCCTCCCCGCTACTCTCCTCTCCCCTCCCCTCCCCGCTACTCTCCTCTCCCCTCCCCTCTCCTCCCCACTACTCTCCCCTTCCCCTCCCCACTACTCTCCCCTCCCCTCCCCACTACTCTCCCCTCCCCTCCCCGCTACTCTCCTCTCCCCTCCCCTCTCCTCCCCACTACTCTCCCCTCCCCTCCCCACTACTCTCCCCTCCCCTCCCCACTACTCTCCCCTCCCCTCCCCGCTACTCTCCTCTCCCCTCCCCTCTCCTCCCCACTACTCTCCCCTCCCCTCCCCACTACTCTCCCCTCCCCTCCCCACTACTCTCCCCTCCCCTCCCCGCTACTCTCCTCTCCTCTCCCCTCCCCGCTACTCTCCTCTCCCCTCTCCTCCCCACTACTCTCCTCTCCCCTCTCCTCCCCACTACTCTCCTCTCCCCTCTCCTCCCCACTACTCTCCCCTCCCCTCCCCTCCCCTCTCCTCCCCACTACTCTCCCCTCCCCTCCCCACTACTCTCCCCTCCCCTCCCCACTACTCTCCCCTCCCCTCCCCGCTACTCTCCTCTCCCCTCCCCTCTCCTCCTCACTACTCTCCCCTCCCCTCCCCGCTACTCTCCCCTCCCCTCCCCACTACTCTCCTCTCCTCTCCCCTCCCCTCCCCGCTACTCTCCTCTCCCCTCCCCTCCCCTCCCCACTACTCTCCCCTCCCCTCTCCTCCCCGCTACTCTCCTCTCCCCTCCCCTCTCCTCCTCACTACTCTCCCCTCCCCTCCCCGCTACTCTCCCCTCCCCTCCCCACTACTCTCCTCTCCTCTCCCCTCTCCTCCCCGCTACTCTCCTCTCCCCTCCCCTCCCCGCTACTCTCCTCTCCTCTCCCCTCTCCTCCCCGCTACTCTCCTCTCCCCTCTCCTCCCCACTACTCTCCTCTCCCCTCTCCTCCCCGCTACTCTCCTCTCCCCTCTCCTCCCCGCTACTCTCCTCTCCCCTCCCCTCCCCGCTACTCTCCTCTCCCCTCTCCTCCCCGCTACTCTACTCTCCCCTCCCCTCCCCTCCCCGCTACTCTCATCTCCCCTCCCCTCCCCGCTACTCTCCTCTCCCCTCTCCTCCCCGCTACTCTCATCTCCCCTCCCCTCCCCGCTACTCTCCTCTCCCCTCTCCTCCCCACTACTCTCCTCTCCCCTCCCCTCCCCGCTACTCTCCTCTCCCCTCTCCTCCCCGCTACTCTCCTCTCCCCTCTCCTCCTCACTACTCTCCTCTCCCCTCTCCTCCCCACTACTCTCCCCTCCCCTCCCCTCCCCGCTACTCTCCTCTCCCCTCTCCTCCCCGCTACTCTCATCTCCCCTCCCCTCCCCTCCCCGCTACTCTCCTCTCCCCTCTCCTCCCCGCTACTCTCATCTCCCCTCTCCTCCCCACTACTCTCCTCTCCCCTCTCCTCCCCGCTACTCTACTCTCCCCTCCCCTCCCCTCCCCTCCCCGCTACTCTCCTCTCCCCTCTCCTCCCCTCCCCACTACTCTCCCCTCCCCTCCCCGCTACTCTCCTCTCCCCTCCCCTCCCCGCTACTCTCCTCTCCCCTCTCCTCCTCACTACTCTCCTCTCCCCTCTCCTCCCCACTACTCTCCTCTCCCCTCTCCTCCCCGCTACTCTCCTCTCCCCTCTCCTCCTCACTACTCTCCTCTCCCCTCTCCTCCCCACTACTCTCCTCTCCCCTCTCCTCCTCACTACTCTCCTCTCCCCTCTCCTCCCCACTACTCTCCTCTCCCCTCTCCTCCCCGCTACTCTCCTCTCCCCTCTCCTCCCCGCTACTCTACTCTCCCCTCCCCTCCCCTCCCCTCCCCGCTACTCTCCTCTCCCCTCTCCTCCCCTCCCCACTACTCTCCCCTCCCCTCCCCGCTACTCTCCTCTCCCCTCCCCTCCCCGCTACTCTCCTCTCCCCTCTCCTCCCCACTACTCTCCCCTCCCCTCCCCGCTACTCTCCTCTCCCCTCCCCTCCCCGCTACTCTCCTCTCCCCTCTCCTCCTCACTACTCTCCTCTCCCCTCTCCTCCCCACTACTCTCCTCTCCCCTCTCCTCCCCGCTACTCTCCTCTCCCCTCTCCTCCTCACTACTCTCCTCTCCCCTCTCCTCCCCGCTACTCTCCTCTCCCCTCTCCTCCCCGCTACTCTCCTCTCCCCTCTCCTCCTCACTACTCTCCCCTCTCCTCCCCGCTACTCTCCTCTCCCCTCCCCTCCCCACTACTCTCCTCTCCCCTCCCCTCCCCGCTACTCTCCTCTCCCCTCTCCTCCCCGCTACTCTCCCCTCCCCTCCCCTCCCCTCCCCGCTACTCTCCTCTCCCCTCTCCTCCCCGCTACTCTCCTCTCCCCTCTCCTCCCCGCTACTCTCCTCTCCCCTCTCCTCCCCGCTACTCTACTCTCCCCTCCCCTCCCCTCCCCTCCCCGCTACTCTCCTCTCCCCTCTCCTCCCCTCCCCACTACTCTCCCCTCCCCTCCCCGCTACTCTCCTCTCCCCTCCCCTCCCCGCTACTCTCCTCTCCCCTCTCCTCCTCACTACTCTCCTCTCCCCTCTCCTCCCCACTACTCTCCTCTCCCCTCTCCTCCTCACTACTCTCCTCTCCCCTCTCCTCCCCACTACTCTCCCCTCCCCTCTCCTCCCCGCTACTCTCCTCTCCCCTCTCCTCCCCGCTACTCTCCTCTCCCCTCCCCGCTACTCTCCTCTCCCCTCCCCTCCCCGCTACTCTCCTCTCCCCTCCCCTCCCCGCTACTCTCCTCTCCCCTCTCCTCCTCACTACTCTCCTCTCCCCTCTCCTCCCCACTACTCTCCCCTCCCCTCTCCTCCCCGCTACTCTCCTCTCCCCTCCCCTCCCCGCTACTCTCCTCTCCCCTCTCCTCCCCGCTACTCTCCTCTCCCCTCCCCTCCCCGCTACTCTCCTCTCCCCTCTCCTCCTCACTACTCTCCTCTCCCCTCTCCTCCCCACTACTCTCCCCTCCCCTCTCCTCCCCGCTACTCTCCTCTCCCCTCTCCTCCCCGCTACTCTCCTCTCCCCTCCCCTCCCCGCTACTCTCCTCTCCCCTCCCCTCCCCGCTACTCTCCTCTCCCCTCCCCTCCCCACTACTCTCCTCTCCCCTCTCCTCCCCTCTACTCTCCTCTCCCCTCACCGCTACTCTCCTCTCCCCTCCCCTCCCCGCTACTCTCCTCTCCCCTCTCCTCCCCGCTACTCTCCTCTCCCCTCTCCTCCCCACTACTCTCCTCTCCCCTCACCGCTACTCTCCTCTCCCCTCCCCTCCCCGCTACTCTCCTCTCCCCTCACCGCTACTCTCCTCTCCCCTCCCCTCCCCACTACTCTCCCTCCGCCTCCCCGCTACTCTCCTCTCCCTCCCCTCCCCGCTACTCGCCTCTCCCTTCTCCTCCCCGCTACTCTCCTCTCTCCCGCTCCTCCCCGCTACTCTCCTCTCCCCCTCCCCTCCCCACTACTCTCCTCTCCCCTCTCCTCCTCCTTCTACTCTCCTCTTCCCCTAACCGCTACTCTCCTCTCCCCTCCCATCCCCGCTACTCTCCTCTCCCCTCTCCTCCCCGCTACTCCCTCTCCCCTCTCGTCCTCACTACTCTCCTCTCCTCTCTCTCCCCACTACTCTCCCCCTCCCTCTCCTCCCCGCTACTCTTCCTCTCCCTCTCCTCCCCGCTACTCTCCTCGCCCCTCCCCTACCCCGCTACCTCTTCACTCTCCCCTGCCCCTCGCCCGATACTCTCGCTCTCCACCTCCCTCCCCACTACCCTCCTCTCACCCTCTCACTCACCGCTACTCTCCTCTCCCCTCCCCTCCCCTCCCCACTATTCTCCTCTCCCCTCTCCTCCCACTACTCTCCTCTCCCCTCTCCTCCCCACTACTCTCCTCTCCCCTCTCCTCCCCGCTACTCTCCTCTCCCTCTCCTCCCCACTACTCTCCTCTCCCCTCCCCTCCCCGCTACTCTCCTCTCCCCTCCCCTCCCCGCTACTCTCCTCTCCCCTCCCCTCCCACTACTCTCCTCTCCCCTCTCCTCACCGCTACTCTCCTCTCCCCTCTCCTCCCCACTACTCTCCTCTCCCCTCTCCTCCCCGCTACTCTCCTCTCCCATCTCCTCCCCACTCCTCTCCCTCCCCTCTCCTCCCCGCTACTCTCCTCTCCCCTCTCCTCCCGGATACTCTCCTCTCCCTCCCCTCCCCGCTCTCTCCTCTCCCCTCCCCTCCCCGCTACTCTCCTCTCACCCTCTCCTCCTCACTACCTCCTCCTCTCCCCTCCCCTCCCCGCTACTCTCCCCTCCCCTCTCCTCCCCGCTACTCTCCTCTCCCCTCTCCTCCCCGCTACTCTCCTCTCCCTCCCCTCCCCGCTACTCTCCTCTCCCTCCCCTCCCCGCTACTCTCCTCTCCCCTCTCCTCCCCGCTACTCTCCCCTCCCCTCCCCTCCCCGCTACTCTCCTCTCCCCTCTCCTCCTCACTACTCTCCTCTCCCTCTCCTCCCCACTACTCTCCTCTCCCCTCCCCTCCCCGCTACTCTCCTCTCCCCTCTCCTCCTCACTACTCTCCTCTCCCCTCTCCTCCCCACTACTCTCCCCTCCCCTCTCCTCCCCGCTACTCTCCTCTCCCCTCTCCTCCCCGCTACTCTCCTCTCCCCTCTCCTCCCCACTACTCTCCCCTCTCCTCCCCACTACTCTCCCCTCCCCTCCCCTCCCCACTCCTCTCCCCTCCCCTTTCCTCCCCACTACTCTCCCCTCTCCTCCCCACTACTCTCCCCTCCCCTCCCCTCCCCACTCCTCTCCCCTCCCCTCCCCTCCCCACTACTCTCCCCTCTCCTCCCCGCTACTCTCCTCTCCCCTCCCCTCCCCTCCCCACTCCTCTCCCCTCCCCTCCCCTCCCCACTACTCTCCCCTCCCCTTTCCTCCCCACTACTCTCCCCTCTCCTCCCCGCTACTCTCCTCTCCCCTCCCCACTACTCTCCCCTCCCCACTACTCTCCCCTCCCCACTACTCTCCCCTCTCCTCCCCGCTACTCTCCTCTCCCCTCCCCACTACTCTCCTCTCCCCTCTCCTCCCCGCTACTCTCCTCTCCCCTCCCCTCCACGCTACTCTCCTCTCCCCTCCCCTCCCCTCCCCACTCCTCTCCCCTCCCCTCCCCTCCCCACTACTCTCCCCTCCCCTTTCCTCCCCACTACTCTCCCCTCTCCTCCCCACTACTCTCCCCTCCCCTCCCCACTACTCTCCCCTCCTCACTACTCTCCGCTCTCCTCCCCACTACTCTCCCCTCTCCTCCTCACTACTCTCCCAACTCCTCCTCACTACTCTCCTCTCCTCTCCCCTCTCCTCCCCACTACTCTCCCCTCCCCTCCCCTCTCCTCCCCACTACTCTCCTCTCCCCTCTCCTCCCCACTACTCTCCTCTCCCCTCTCCTCACCGCTACTCTCCTCTCCCCTCTCCTCCCCACTACTCTCCTCTCCCCTCCCCTCCCCACTACTCTCCTCTCCCCTCTCCTCCCCGCTGCTCTCCCTCTCCCTCTCCTCCCCACTACTCTCCTCTCCCCTCTCCTCCCCACTACTCTCCTCTCCCCTCTCCTCCCCGCTACTCTCCTCTCCCCTCTCCTCCCTCCCCGCTACTCTCCTCTCCCCTCCCCTCCCACTACTCTCCTCTCCCCTCTCCTCCCACTACTCTTCCTCTCTCCCCTCTCCTCCCCTCCCCGCTACTCTCCTCTCCCCTCTCCTCCCCACTACTCTCCTCTCCCCTCTCCTCCCCACTACTCTCCTCTCCCCTCTCCTCCCACTACTCTCCTCTCCCTCTCCTCCCCGCTACTCTCCTCTCCCCTCTCCTCCCCACTACTCTCCCCTCCCCCTCCCCTCTCCTCCCCGCTACTCTCCTCTCCCCTCTCCTCCCCACTACTCCTCCTCTCCCCTCTCCTCCCCACTACTCTCCTCTCCCCTCTCCTCCCACTACTCTCCTCTCCCCTCTCCTCCCCGCTACTCTCCTCTCCCCTCTCCTCCCCTCCCCGCTACTCTCCTCTCCCCTCCCCTCCCCACTACTCTCCTCTCCCCTCTCCTCCCCACTACTCTCCTCTCCCCTCTCCTCCCCTCCCCGCTACTCTCCTCTCCCCTCTCCTCCCCACTACTCTCCTCTCCCCTCTCCTCCCCACTACTCTCCTCTCCCCTCTCCTCCCCACTACTCTCCTCTCCCCTCTCCTCCCCGCTACTCTCCTCTCCCCTCTCCTCCCCACTACTCTCCCCTCCCCTCCCCTCTCCTCCCCGCTACTCTCCTCTCCCCTCTCCTCCCCACTACTCTCCTCTCCCCTCTCCTCCTCACTACTCTCCTCTCCCCTCTCCTCCCCACTACTCTCCTCTCCCCTCTCCTCCCCGCTACTCTCCTCTCCCCTCTCCTCCCCACTACTCTCCCCTCCCCTCCCCTCTCCTCCCCGCTACTCTCCTCTCCCCTCCCCTCCCCACTACTCCCCACTACTCTCCTCTCCCCTCTCCTCCCCGCTACTCTCCTCTCCCCTCTCCTCCCCACTACTCTCCTCTCCCCTCCCTCTCCTCCCCACTACTCTCCTCTCCCCTCCCCTCCCCACTACTCTCCTCTCCCCTCCCCTCCCCACTACTCTCCTCTCCCCTCTCCTCCCCACTACTCTCCTCTCCCCTCTCCTCACCGCTACTCTCCTCTCCCCTCTCCTCCCCACTACTCTCCTCTCCCCTCTCCTCCCCACTACTCTCCTCTCCCCTCTCCTCCCCACTACTCTCCTCTCCCCTCCCCTCTCCTCCCCACTACTCTCCTCTCCCCTCCCCTCCCCACTACTCTCCTCTCCCCTCCCCTCCCCGCTACTCTCCTCTCCCCTCTCCTCCCCACTACTCTCCTCTCCCCTCTCCTCCCCTCCCCGCTACTCTCCTCTCCCCTCCCCTCCCCGCTACTCTCCTCTCCCCTCTCCTCCCCACTACTCTCCTCTCCTCTCCCCTCTCCTCCCCACTACTCTCCTCTCCCCTCTCCTCCCCACTACTCTCCTCTCCCCTCTCCTCCCCGCTACTCTCCTCTCCCCTCTCCTCCCCACTACTCTCCTCTCCCCTCTCCTCCCCACTACTCTCCTCTCCCCTCTCCTCCCACTACTCTCCTCTCCCCTCTCCTCCCCGCTACTCTCCTCTCCCCTCTCCTCCCCACTACTCTCCCCTCCCCTCCCCTCTCCTCCCCGCTACTCTCCTCTCCCCTCCCCTCCCCACTACTCTCCTCTCCCCTCCCCTCACCACTACTCTCCTCTCCCCTCTCCTCCCCGCTACTCTCCTCTCCCCTCTCCTCCCCACTACTCTCCTCTCCCCTCTCCTCCCCACTACTCTCCTCTCCCCTCCCCTCTCCTCCCCACTACTCTCCTCTCCCCTCCCCTCCCCACTACTCTCCTCTCCCCTCCCCTCCCCACTACTCTCCTCTCCCCTCTCCTCCCCACTACTCTCCTCTCCCCTCTCCTCACCGCTACTCTCCTCTCCCCTCTCCTCCCCACTACTCTCCTCTCCCCTCTCCTCCCCACTACTCTCCTCTCCCCTCTCCTCACCGCTACTCTCCTCTCCCCTCTCCTCCCCACTACTCTCCTCTCCCCTCTCCTCACCGCTACTCTCCTCTCCCCTCTCCTCCCCACTACTCTCCTCTCCCCTCTCCTCCCCACTACTCTCCTCTCCCCTCCCCTCTCCTCCCCACTACTCTCCTCTCCCCTCCCCTCCCCACTACTCTCCTCTCCCCTCCCCTCCCCACTACTCTCCTCTCCCCTCTCCTCCCCACTACTCTCCTCTCCCCTCTCCTCACCGCTACTCTCCTCTCCCCTCTCCTCCCCACTACTCTCCTCTCCCCTCTCCTCCCCACTACTCTCCTCTCCCCTCCCCTCTCCTCCCCACTACTCTCCTCTCCCCTCCCCTCTCCTCCCCACTACTCTCCTCTCCCCTCCCCTCCCCACTACTCTCCTCTCCCCTCTCCTCCCCACTACTCTCCTCTCCCCTCTCCTCCTCACTACTCTCCTCTCCCCTCTCCTCCCCACTACTCTCCTCTCCCCTCTCCTCACCGCTACTCTCCTCTCCCCTCTCCTCCCCACTACTCTCCTCTCCCCTCTCCTCCCCACTACTCTCCTCTCCCCTCCCCTCTCCTCCCCACTACTCTCCTCTCCCCTCCCCTCCCCACTACTCTCCTCTCCCCTCCCCTCCCCACTACTCTCCTCTCCCCTCTCCTCCCCACTACTCTCCTCTCCCCTCTCCTCACCGCTACTCTCCTCTCCCCTCTCCTCCCCACTACTCTCCTCTCCCCTCTCCTCCCCGCTACTCTCCCCTCCCCTCTCCTCCCCGCTACTCTCCTCTCCCCTCTCCTCACCGCTACTCTCCTCTCCCCTCTCCTCCCCACTACTCTCCTCTCCCCTCTCCTCCCCACTACTCTCCTCTCCCCTCTCCTCACCGCTACTCTCCTCTCCCCTCCCCTCCCCTCCCCACTACTCTCCCCTCCCCTCTCCTCCCCACTACTCTCCTCTCCCCTCTCCTCCCCACTACTCTCCTCTCCCCTCCCCTCCCCTCCCCACTACTCTCCCCTCCCCTCTCCTCCCACTACTCTCCTCTCCCCTCTCCTCCCCACTACTCTCCCTGTTGTCATTCTGGAGAAGGAGATTTACTGAGAAAGATCCGGAAGGTTATACGTAGAGGTCTATGATTCAACACTATTAGCTGCCTAATCTGTTTATGTTTGTATATAATTATTTGTTTTGGTAGTTATTTAAAATCATTGTTTTAGCCATTGTTTAAATGGTCACGTTACTGGGACCTTAGCTGTCATCTAATCTCACTCTCCTCTCAGCCTGTCACTATCAAATCTCACTAAGACACTCCGCTTTTCACTATCAAATCTCACCCAGCCAATCAGCCTATCACTATCAAATCTCACCCTCCACTCAGCCTATCACTATCTAATCTCACCCAGCCAATCAGCCTATCACTATCAAATCTCACCCTCCACTCAGCCTATCACTATCTAATCTCACCCAGCCAATCAGCCTGTGACTATCAAATCTCACTCAGACACTCGGCCTTTCACTATCACTGAGACACACATGCACTCAGGCACACATGCACTCAGGCACACATGCACTCAGAACCACATGCACTCAGATACACATGCACTCAGACACACATGCACTCAGACACACATGCACTCAGACACACATGCACTCAGACACACATGCACTCAGATAAACATGCACTCAGACACACATGCACTCAGATAAACATGCACTCAGATAAACATGCACTCAGACACACATGCACTCAGACACACATGCACTCAGACACACATGCACTCAGACACACATGCACTCAGACACACATGCACTCAGACACACATGCACTCAGATAAACATGCACTCAGACACACATGCACTCAGATAAACATGCACTCAGATAAACATGCACTCAGACACACATGCACTCAGACACACATGCACTCAGACACACATGCACTCAGATACACATGCACTCAGACACACATGCACTCAGACACACATGCACTCAGACACACATGCACGCTGTTCCATTAGTGGTAAATAATTAACTGAATAGAAGGAGGCCTTTAGAGTTTAGAACAACACAGCTCTCTGTCTTTGTCCCTGTCGCTGACCCTGTATCTGTCTCTGTGTCTGTCACTGTCTCCGTCCCTGTCTCTTTCCCTGTATCTGTCTCTGTCCCTGTCTCTGTCTCTGTCCCTGTCTCTGTCTCTGTCTCTGTCTCTGTCTCTGTCTCTGTCTCAGTCCCTGTCTCTGTCCCTGTCCCTGTATCAGTCCCTGTCTCTGTCCCTGTCATTTCTCTCTCTCTCTCTCTCTCTCTCTCTCTCTCTCTCCTCTCTCTCTCTCTCTCTCTTAACAAATCAACTCTTTTGATTTGATAGATAATAGGTTTGTTTATGGTTGTGTGAAGAGAAGGTTTTGTTGTGATGGAGTCGTCTGTCTGTAGACATTTAGTTTTTAGATTATTCACAGATGTTGCGGTCCTGTTTAAGTTTATTATGATGCATTATTTAGAGAGAGAGAGCAGAAGAAAGAATGGGAGAGAGGATGAGAGAGAGAGAAAGAGAGAGAGAGAGCAGAAGAAAGAACGGGAGAGAGGACGAGAGAGAGAGAAAGAGCGAGGGAGAGAGAGAGAGAGAGAGAGAGAGAGAGAGAGAGAGAGAAAGAGAGAGAGAGAAAGAGAGAGAAAGAGAGAGGGAGAGAGAGGGACTGTGTTGTTGTTTTTTCTCCAATCAATGTAATTGATATTCCATGAGAAGCTTTCAGATGCTTATAATTGATGCATTTCTTCCAGATGTTGTTTGACTTTCTGTGAGTTAAGTGGCTTTTACATTCTCCTTCTTTTATTTTGCAGGAGAACATTCATGATCTTATGTGGTCACTTTTAGTTCATTTTGGCTGTGTCACTGGGTGCAATAACAAACAAGAAAACTATTTGAGGAAATACAAGCTCAGATGATATTCGATTTTTTAACTAACTTAGTTTTTAGTAAATTGTTTTCCCTAATTCATGAATGAATTAGTATCTAATTGACATTAGGTTACACTTTATTCGTTTCAAACTTTGTTCATGATGTGTAACAATCCAAATTGCATTGGTAGATGTTAACAATAATGGGTTAAATCCCATCGCTGCGTCCTCTCTTTACCGTCTCTGTTGAGCAGCCCCCAGAATGTTCAGCTCTCACCAGTCCAGCCCCCAGAAACACCTCTGTTCAGCTCTCACCAGTCCAGCCCCCAGAAACACCTCTGTTCAGCTCTCACCAGTCCAGCCCCTAGAAACACCTCTGTTCAGCTCTCACCAGTCCAGCCCCTAGAAACACCTCTGTTCAGCTCTCACCAGCCCCCAGAAACACCTCTGTTCAGCTCTCACCAGTCCAGCCCCTAGAAACACCTCTGTTCAGCTCTCACCAGTCCAGCCCCCAGAAACACCTCTGTTCAGCTCTCACCAGTCCAGCCCCTAGAAACACCTCTGTTCAGCTCTCACCAGTCCAGCCCCCAGAAACACCTCTGTTCAGCTCTCACCAGTCAAGCCCCCAGAAACACCTCTGTTCAGCTCTCACCAGTCCAGCCCCTAGAAACACCTCTGTTCAGCTCTCACCAGTCCAGCCCCCAGAAACACCTCTGTTCAGCTCTCACCAGTCCCCAGAAACACCTCTGTTCAGCTCTCACCAGTCCAGCCTTCAGAAACACCTCTGTTCAGCTCTCACCAGTCCAGCCCCCAGAAACACCTCTGTTCAGCTCTCACCAGTCCAGCCCCCAGAAACACCTCTGTTCAGCTCTCACCAGTCCAGCCTTCAGAAACACCTCTGTTCAGCTCTCACCAGTCCAGCCCCCAGAAACATCTCTGTTCAGCTCTCACCAGTCCAGCCCCCAGAAACACCTCTGTTCAGCTCTCACCAGTCCAGCCCCCAGAAACACCTCTGTTCAGCTCTCACCAGTCCAGCCCCTAGAAACACCTCTGTTCAGCTCTCACCAGTCCAGCCCCCAGAAAACACCTCTGTTCAGCTCTCACCAGTCCAGCCCCCAGAAACACCTCTGTTCAGCTCTCACCAGTCCCCAGAAACACCTCTGTTCAGCTCTCACCAGCCCTCAGAAACACCTCTGTTCAGCTCTCACCAGTCCAGCCCCCAGAAACACCTCTGTTCAGCTCTCACCAGTCCAGCCCCCAGAAACACCTCTGTTCAGCTCTCACCAGTCCAGCCCCTAGAAACACCTCTGTTCAGCTCTCACCAGTCCAGCCCCCAGAAACACCTCTGTTCAGCTCTCACCAGTCCAGCCCCCAGAAACACCTCTGTTCAGCTCTCACCAGTCCAGCCCCCAGAAACACCTCTGTTCAGCTCTCACCAGTCCAGCCCCTAGAAACACCTCTGTTCAGCTCTCACCAGCCCCCAGAAACACCTCTGTTCAGCTCTCACCAGTCCAGCCCCCAGAAACACCTCTGTTCAGCTCTCACCAGTCCAGCCCTCAGAAACACCTCTGTTCAGCCCTCACCAGTCCAGCCCCCAGAAACACCTCTGTTCAGCTCTCCCAGTCCAGCCCCCAGAAACACCTCTGTTCACCTCTCCCAGTCCAGCCCCCAGAAAACACCTCTGTTCAGCTCTCACCAGTCCAGCCCCCAGAAACACCTCTGTTCAGCTCTCACCAGTCCAGCCCTCAGAAACACCTCTGTTCAGCTCTCACCAGTCCAGCCCCAGAAACACCTCTGTTCAGCTCTCACCAGTCCAGCCCCCAGAAACACCTCTGTTCAGCTCATCACCAGCCTCCCAGAAACCCTCATGTCAGAGCCGCACCAGTACCCCAGAGAAAACACCTCTGGCCAGCCTGCAGCCACAGTCCAGCCCCCGGAGTCAAGGAACACCTCTTGTTCAGCTCTCACCAGCATCAGCCCCCAGAAACAACCTCTGTTATCAGCCTCTCACCAGCCAGCCCTCAGAAACAACCTCTGTTCAGCTCTCACCAGTACCCCAGAAACACTCTGTTCACCTCTAACCAGTAAAGCCCAGAAAACCTCTGTTCAGCTCTCACGCAGTCAGTCCCCAGAAACACCTCTGTTCAGTCTCTCACCAGTCCAGCCCCCAGAAACACCTCTGTTCAGCTCTCACCAGCCCCCAGAAACACCTCTGTTCAGCTCTCACCAGTCCAGCCCCCAGAAACACCTCTGTTCAGCTCTCACCAGTCCAGCCCCAGAAACACCTCTGTTCAGCTCTCACCAGTCCAGCCCCCAGAAACACCTCTGTTCAGCTCTCACCAGTCCCCCAGAAACACCTCTGTTCAGCTCTCA
>NC_048577.1:72449778-72494778 GCF_013265735.2 Oncorhynchus mykiss
CATTCATCTCTACATAGTGACTGTGGAGGAGGCATTACAACATCCATATCTCCATAGAGACTGTGGAGGAGGCATTACAACATCCATCTCTCCATAGTGACTGTGGAGGAGGCATTACAACATCCATATCTCCAAAGTGACTGTGGAGGAGGCATTACAACATCCATCTTTCCATAGAGACTGTGGAGGAGGCATTACAACATCCATGTCTCCATAGTGACTGTGGAGGAGGCATTACAACATCCATCTCTCCATAGTGACTGTGGAGGAGGCATTACAACATCCATCTCTACATAGTGACTGTGGAGGAGGCATTACAACATCCATCTCTCCATAGTGACTGTGGAGGAGGCATTACAACATCCCATGTCTCCATTGTGACTGTGGAAGAGGTTATTATAGAGTGTTAACAGACTAAACATGTTACCCAGTTCATTAATAGTCACATACATCTCACTGCCTCTCTCACCAAGACTCGTACACTCTCCTCTCTCTCTTCCTCCTACCCCTCTCTGCCTCTCTCTCTGCCAATCTCTCTCTGCTTCTCTCTCTCTGCCTTCTGTTTCTATATTTCTTCCTTTCTGTCACAGACACATTGTGATGAGGGGGTGGTGTGTGTGTCAGGTTTGATGGATGGTGGGGTCGTCAGCTCTCAGGGTTTTCCTGCTAGACTCCGCTGAACTGTTACTGTATGTGACAGCCCCTGGTCATACACACGCACACACACACACACACACACACACACACACACACACACACACACACACACACAAACACACATACACACACACACACACACACGTTAGGGGAAGTGACATGTTAATGGAAGTTAAAAACGCTGTAATGTCTGAGCCTGGTGTGAGCAGGGAGCCCTGGTGTTTACCCCTGTGACACACACACACATACAAGAGAGCACAGAGCAGTCAGCCCTGGTGTTTGGCCCTGCGCTCCGACATGTCGCTCCTTATCACTGTCTAACTCTGAGAATGCTTTTCCTCCTCCTCCCCTCTTCCCCCCTCCTCTCCTCTTCCCTTCCTCCTCTCCTCTTCCTCCTCTTCTCTTCCTCTCCTCTTCTCCTCTTCCTCTTCCCCTCCTCCTCTCCTTGGCCCCATCCTGCCTGGTGTCAACGGTAGGGGCTGGTGGCAGTGGTGGAATAGTGTGGAGAATGTTTTCAGATATTAAGTCCCTTGATACCAATTGAGCAATGTTTCCATCCCCGGAAATATTCAGAGTCTTCTGGAGGCAAAGGGGGGTCCGACCCAGTACAAGATGGGTATACCTAATAAACTGTCCGGGTACTAGATGGCCGTACCTAATAAACTGTCTTGGTACTAGATGTGTGTACCTAATAAACTGGCCACAGAGTGTATCTGTGTTTTTATGAAAGACATTGATATGAACTGGTATATTAAGGTCTAATAACAGCTGTATATTAAACTGGCCTGGTAATAGATGGCTGTACCTAATAAACTGGCCTGGTACTAGATGGCTGTACCTAATAAACTGGCCTGGTACTAGATGGCTGTCCCTAATAAACTGGCCTGGTACTAGATGGCTGTACCTAATACACTGGCCACAGAGTGTATCTGTGTTTTTATGAAAGACATTGATATGAACTGGTATTAAGGTCTAATAACAGCTGTATATTAAACGTGTGTTGTGATATCTATTGTTGTGTTCCCACCTCATTTCTAAGCCCCGCTGCCCAGGGCAAAATTATATTACCCATGCATCATCTCTCCTACCTCCCTCCCTTCCTCTCCCCTCCCCTCCCTGCTACTCCCCCCTCTCCTCCCCACTACTCTCCTCTCCCCTCTCCTCCCCTCCCCTCCCCACTACTCTCCTCTCCCCTCCCCTCCCCACTACTCTACTCTCCCCTCTCCTCCCCACTACTCTACTCTCCCCTCTCCTCCCCACTACTCTCCTCTCCCCTCTCCTCCCCACTACTCTCCTCTCCCCTCTCCTCCCACTACTCTCCTCTCCCCTCCCCTCCCCACTACTCTCCTCTCCCCTCTCCTCCCCACTACTCTACTCTCCCCTCTCCTCCCCACTACTCTACTCTCCCCTCTCCTCCCCACTACTCTCCTCTCCCCTCTCCTCCCCGCTACTCTCCTCTCCCCTCTCCTCCCCACTACTCTCCTCTCCCCTCTCCTCCCCGCTACTCTACTCTCCCCTCTCCTCCCCACTACTCTCCTCTCCCCTCTCCTCCCCGCTACTCTACTCTCCCCTCTCCTCCCCACTACTCTCCTCTCCCCTCTCCTCCCCGCTACTCTACTCTCCCCTCTCCTCCCCACTACTCTACTCTCCCCTCTCCTCCCCGCTACTCTACTCTCCCCTCTCCTCCCCACTACTCTCCTCTCCCCTCTCCTCCCCTCCCCTCCCCACTACTCTCCTCTCCCCTCCCCTCCCCACTACTCTACTCTCCCCTCCCCTCCCCACTACTCT
Source organism: Oncorhynchus mykiss (assembly GCF_013265735.2). NCBI lineage: Eukaryota > Metazoa > Chordata > Actinopteri > Salmoniformes > Salmonidae > Oncorhynchus > Oncorhynchus mykiss. Next base: position 72,452,224 of record NC_048577.1, read on the forward strand.
ACTCTCCCCTCTCCTCCCCACTACTCTCCTCTCCCCTCTCCTCCCACTACTCTCCTCCCCTCTCCTCCCCACTACTCTCCTCTCCCCTCCCCTCCCCACTACTCTACTCTCCCTCTCCTCCCCACTACTCTCCTCTCCCCTCTCCTCCCCTCCCCTCCCCACTACTCTCCTCTCCCCTCTCCTCCCCACTACTCTACTCTCCCCTCTCCTCCCCACTACTCTCCTCTCCCCTCTCCTCCCCACTACTCTACTCTCCTCTCCCCTCTCCTCCCCACTACTCTCCTCTCCCCTCTCCTCCCCACTACTCTACTCTCCCCTCTCCTCCCCACTACTCTACTCTCCCCTCCCCACTACTCTCCTCTCCCCTCCCCTCCCCACTACTCTACTCTCCCCTCTCCTCCCCACTACTCTCCTCTCCCCTCTCCTCCCCACTACTCTACTCTCCCCTCTCCTCCCCACTACTCTCCTCTCCCCTCCCCTCCCCACTACTCTACTCTCCCCTCTCCTCCCCACTACTCTCCTCTCCCCTCCCCTCCCCACTACTCTCCTCTCCCCTCTCCTCCCCACTACTCTACTCTCCCCTCCCCACTACTCTCCTCTCCCCTCTCCTCCCCACTACTCTACTCTCCCCTCTCCTCCCACTACTCTACTCTCCCCTCCCCACTACTCTCCTCTCCCCTCCCCTCCCCACTACTCTACTCTCCCCTCCCCTCCCCACTACTCTCCTCTCCCCTCTCCTCCCCACTACTCTCCTCTCCCCTCCCCTCCCCACTACTCTCCTCTCCCCTCTCCTCCCCACTACTCTCCTCTCCCCTCCCCTCCCCACTACTCTACTCTCCCCTCCCCACTACTCTCCTCTCCCCTCCCCTCCCCACTACTCTCCTCTCCCCTCTCCTCCCCACTACTCTCCTCTCCCCTCCCCTCCCCACTACTCTCCTCTCCCCTCTCCTCCCCACTACTCTCCTCTCCCCTCTCCTCCCCACTACTCTCCTCTCCCCTCTCCTCCCCACTACTCTCCTCTCCCCTCTCCTCCCCGCTACTCTACTCTCCCCTCTCCTCCCACTACTCTCCTCTCCCTCTCCTCCCCGCTACTCGACTCTCCCCTCTTCCTCCCCACTATCTCTACTCTCCCCTCTCCTCCCCACTACTCTACTCTCCCCTCTCCTCCCCACTACTCTACTCTCCCCTCTCCTCCCCGCTACTCTACTCTCCCCTCCCCTCCCCACTACTCTACTCTCCCCTCCCCACTACTCTCCTCTCCCCTCTCCTCCCCACTACTCTCCTCTCCCCTCTCCTCCCCACTACTCTACTCTCCCTCTCCTCCCCGCTACTTCTACTCTCCCCTCCCCTCTCCTCCCCACTACTCTCCTCTCCCCTCCCCTCCCCACTACTCTCCTCTCCCCTCCTCCTCCACTACTCTCCTCTCCCCTCCCCTCCCCACTACTCTACTCTCCCCTCCCCACTACTCTCCTCTCCCCTCCCCTCCCCACTACTCTACTCTCACCTCCCCACTACTCTCCTCTCCCCTCCCCTCCCCACTACTCTCCTCTCCCCTCTCCTCCCCACTACTCTCCTCTCCCCTCTCCTCCCCACTACTCTACTCTCGCCCTCTCCTCCCCGCTACTCTACTCTCCCCTCTCCTCCCCGCTACTCTCCCCTCCCCTCTCCTCCCCACTACTCTCCCCTCCCCTCTCCTCCCCACTACTCTCCCCTCCTCTCCCCTCCCCTCTCCTCCCCGCTACTCTACTCTCCCCTCTCCTCCCCGCTACTCTACTCTCCCCTCTCCTCCCACTACTCTCCCCTCCCCTCTCCTCCCACTACTCTCCCCTCCTCTCCCCTCCCCTCTCCTCCCCGCTACTCTACTCTCCCCTCTCCTCCCCACTACTCTACTCTCCCTCTCCTCCCCACTACTCTACTCTCCCCTCTCCTCCCACTACTCTACTCTCCCCTCTCCTCCCACTACTCTCCCCTCCCCTCTCCTCCCCACTACTCTCCCCTCCCCTCTCCTCCCCACTACTCTCCCCTCCTCTCCCTCCCCACTACTCTCCTCTCCCCTCTCCTCCCCGCTACTCTACTCTCCCCTCTCCTCCCCGCTACTCTACTCTCCCCTCTCCTCCCCACTACTCTCCTCTCCCCTCTCCTCCCCGCTCTCTACTCTCCCCTCTCCTCCCCACTACTCTACTCTCCCTCTCCTCCCCACTACTCTCCTCTCCCCTCTCCTCCCCGCTACTCTCCTCTCCCCTCCCCTCCCACTACTCTCCTCTCCCCTCTCCTCCCCGCTACTCTCCTCTCCCCTCCCCTCTCCTCCCCGCTACTCTACTCTCCCCTCTCCTCCCCACTACTCTCCCCTCCCTCTCCTCCCCACTACTCTCCCCTCCCCTCTCCTCCCACTACTCTCCCTCCTCTCCCCTCCCCTCTCCTCCCCCTACTCTACTCTCCCCTCTCCTCCCCGCTACTCTCCTCTCCCCTCCCCTCTCCTCCCCGCTACTCTCCTCTCCCTCTCTCCCCACTACTCTCTACTCTCCCTCTCCTCCCCACTACTCTACTCTCCCCTCTCCTCCCACTACTCTACTCTCCCTCTCCTCCCCGCTACTCTCACTCTCCCCTCCCCTCCCCGCTACTCTACTCTCCCTCTCCTCCCCACTACTCTACTCTCCCCTCTCCCCCCACTACTCTACTCTCCCCTCTCCTCCCCTACTCTACTCTCCCCTCCCTCCCCCGCTACTCTACTCTCCCCTCTCCTCCCCACTACTCTACTCTCCCCTCTCCTCTCCCCGCTACTCTCCTCTCCCCCTCCCTCTCCTCCCCGCTACTCTCCTCTCCCCTCTCCTCCCCACTACTCTACTCTCCCCTCTCCTCCCACTACTCTACTCTCCCCTCTCCTCCCCACTACTCTCTCTCCCCTCTCCTCCCCCCTACTCTACTCTCCCCCCTCTCCTCCCCACTACTCTACTCTCCCCTCTCCTCCCCGCTACTATCTACTCTCCCCTCCTCCCCGCTACTCTACTCTCCCCTCTCCTCCCCACTACTCTACTCTCCCCTCTCCTCCCCACTACTCTACTCTCCCCTCTCCTCCCCACTACTCTACTCTCCCCTCTCCTCCCCACTACTCTCTCTCCCCTCTCCTCCCCACTACTCTACTCTCCCCTCTCCTCCCACTACTCTCCTCTCCCCTCTCCTCCCCACTACTCTACTCTCCCCTCTCCTCCTCCCCCCCTACTCTACTCTCCCCTCTCCTCCCCACTACTCTACTCTCCCCTCTCCTCCCCCTACTCTCCTCTCCCCTCTCCTCCCCCTACTCTACTCTACTCTCCCCCTCTCCTCCCCACTACTCTACTCTCCCCTCTCCTCCCCACTACTCTACTCTCCCCTCTCCTCCCCACTACTCTACTCTCCCTCTCCTCTCCCGCTACTCTACTCTCCCCTCTCCTCCCCACTACTCTCCTCTCCCCTCTCCTCCCCGCTACTCTACTCTCCCCTCTCCTCCCCACTACTCTACTCTCCCTCTCCTCCCCACTACTCTCCTCTCCCCTCTCCTCCCCACTACTCTACTCTCCCCTCTCCTCCCCGCTACTCTCTCCCCTCCCCTCTCCTCCCCGCTACTCTCCTCTCCCCTCCCTCCCCACTACTCTACTCTCCCCTCTCCTCCCCGCTACTCTCCCCTCCCCTCTCCTCCCACTACTCTCCTCTCCCCTCTCCTCCCCGCTACTCTACTCTCCCCTCTCCTCCCCACTACTCTCCTCTCCCCTCCCTCTCCTCCCCACTACTCTCCCCTCCCTCCCTCCCCCGCTACTCTCCCCCCTCCCCTCCCCGCTACTCTCCCCTCTCCTCCCCACTACTCTCCCCTCTCCTCCTCACTACTCTCCCAACTCCTCCTCACTACTCTCCCCTCTCCTTTCCTCCCCACTACTCTCCCCTCTCCTTTCCTCCCCACTACTCTCCCCTCTCCTCCCCCACTACTCTCCCCTCTCCTCCTCACTACTCTCCCAACTCCTCCTCACTACTCTCCTCTCCCCTCCCCTCCCCTCCACACTACTCTCCCCTCCCTTTCCTCCCCCTACTCTCCCTCTCCTTTCCTCCCCACTCCTCTCCCCTCCCCTCCCCACTACTCTCCCCTCCCCTTTCCTCCCCACTACTCTCCCCTCTCCTACCCACTACTCTCCCCTCTCCTTTCCTCCCCACTCCTCTCCCCTCCCCTCCCCACTACTCTCCCCTCCCCTTTCCTCCCCACTACTCTCCCCTCTCCTCCCCACTACTCTCCCCTCCCCTTTCCTCCCCACTACTCTCCCCTCTCCTTTCCTCCCCACTCCTCTCCCCTCCCCTCCCCACTACTCTCCCCTCCCCTTTCCTCCCCACTACTCTCCCCTCTCCTCCCCACTACTCTACCCTCTCCTCCCCACTACTCTCCCCTCTCCTTTCCTCCCCACTCCTCTCCCCTCCCCTCCCCACTACTCTCCCCTCCCCTTTCCTCCCCACTACTCTCCCCTCTCCTCCCACTACTCTCCCCTCTCCTCCCCACTACTCTCCCCTCTCCTTTCCTCCCCACTCCTCTCCCCTCCCCTCTCCTCCCCACTACTCTCCTCTCCCCTCTCCTCCCCACTACTCTTCTCTCCCCTCTCCTCCCCACTACTCTCCTCTCCCCTCTCCTCCCCACTACTCTCCCCTCCCCTCCCCACTACTCTCCCCTCCCCTTTCCTCCCCACTACTCTCCCCTCCCCTCTCCTCCCCACTACTCTCCTCTCCCCTCTCCTCCCCACTACTCTCCTCTCCCCTCTCCTCCCCACTACTCTCCTCTCCCCTCTCCTCCCCACTACTCTCCCCTCCCCTCTCCTCCCCACTACTCTCCTCTCCCCTCTCCTCCCCACTACTCTCCTCTCCCCTCTCCTCCCCACTACTCTCCTCTCCCCTCTCCTCCCCACTACTCTCCTCTCCCCTCTCCTCCCCACTACTCTCCCCTCCCCTCTCCTCCCCACTACTCTCCTCTCCCCTCTCCTCCCCACTACTCTCCTCTCCCCTCCCCTCCCCACTACTCTCCTCTCCCCTCTCCTCCCCACTACTCTCCTCTCCCCTCTCCTCCCCACTACTCTCCTCTCCCCTCTCCTCCCCACTACTCTCCTCTCCCTCTCCTCCCCACTACTCTCCTCTCCCCTCTCCTCCCCACTACTCTCCTCTCCCCTCTCCTCCCCGCTACTCTCCTCTCCCCTCCCCTCTCCTCCCCGCTACTCTACTCTCCCCTCTCCTCCCCACTACTCTCCCCTCCCCTCTCCTCCCCGCTACTCTCCCCTCCCCTCTCCTCCCCGCTACTCTCCCCTCCCCTCCCCTCTCCTCCCCACTACTCTCCCCTCTCCTCCTCACTACTCTCCCAACTCCTCCTCACTACTCTCCTCTCCCCTCCCCTCTCCTCCCCACTACTCTCCCCTCCCTCTCCTCCCCACTACTCTCCCCTCTCCTCCTCACTACTCTCCCAACTCCTCCTCACTACTCTCCTCTCCCCTCCCCTCTCCTCCCCACTACTCTCCTCTACTCTCCCCTCCCCGCTACTCTCCCCTCCCTCCCCCTCTCCTCCCCACTACTCTCCCCTCTCCTCCTCACTACTCTCCCACTCCTCCTCACTACTCTCCTCTCCCCTCCCCGCTCTCTCCTCTCCCCTCCCCTCTCCTCCCCTCTCCTCTCCCCTCTCCTCCCCACTACTCTCCTCTCCCCTCCCCCTCCCCGCTACTCTACTCTCCCCTCTCCTCCCCACTGCTCTCCTCTCCCCTCTCCTCCCCTACTCTACTCTCCAACTCCTCCTCACTACTCTCCTCTCCTCTCCCCTCTCCTCCCCACTACTCTCCTCTCCCCTCTCCTCCCCACTACTCTACTCTCCCCTCTCCTCCCCACTACTCTACTCTCCCAACTCCTCCTCACTACTCTCCTCTCCTCTCCCCTCTCCTCCCCACTACTCTACTCTCCCCCTCCTCCCCCTACTACTCTACTCTCCCAACTCCTCCTCACTACTCTCCTCTCCTCTCCCCTCTCTCCCCACTACTCTCCTCTCCCCTCTCCTCCCCACTACTCTCCTCTCCCTCTCTCCCCCGCTACTCTACTCTCCCCTCTCCTCCCCACTACTCTCCTCTCCTCCTCCTCCCCACTACTCTCCTCTCCCCTCTCCTCCCCACTACTCTCCTCTCCCTCTCCTCCCCACTACTCTCCTCTCCCCTCTCCTCCCAGTTACTCTACTCTCCCCTCTCCTCCACACTACTCTCCTCTCCCCTCTCCTCCCCACTACTCTACTCTCCCTCTCCTCCCCGCTACTCTCCTCTCCCCTCTCCTCCCCACTACTCTCCTCTCCCCTCTCCTCCCCGCTACTCTACTCTCCCTCTCCTCCCCGCTACTCTCCTCTCCCCTCTCCTCCCCACTACTCTCCTCTCCCCTCTCCTCCCCGCTACTCTACTCCCCCTCTCCTCCCCGCTACTCTACTCTCCCCTCTCCTCCCCCTACTCTCCTCTCCCCTCTCCTCCCCGCTACTCTACTCTCCCCTCTCCTCCCCACTACTCTCCTCTCCCCTCTCCTCCCCGCTACTCTACTCTCCCCTCTCCTCCCCGCTACTCTACTCTCCCCTCTCCTCCCCACTACTCTCCTCTCCCCTCTCCTCCCCGCTACTCTACTCTCCCCTCTCCTCCCCACTACTCTCCTCTCCCCTCTCCTCCCCGCTACTCTACTCTCCCCTCTCCTCCCCGCTACTCTCCTCTCCCCTCTCCTCCCCACTACTCTCCTCTCCCCTCTCCTCCCTGCTACTCTACTCTCCCCTCTCCTCCCCGCTACTCTACTCTCCCCTCTCCTCCCCACTACTCTCCTCTCCCCTCTCCTCCCCGCTACTCTCCTCTCCCCTCTCCTCCCCGCTACTCTACTCTCCCCTCTCCTCCCCACTACTCTCCTCTCCCCTCTCCTCCCCACTACTCTCCTCTCCCCTCTCCTCCCCACTACTCTCCTCTCCCCTCCCCTCTCCTCACCGCTACTCTCCTCTCCCCTCTCCTCCCCACTACTCTACTCTCCCCTCTCCTCCCCACTACTCTACTCTCCCCTCTCCTCCCCGCTACTCTACTCTCCCCTCTCCTCCCCGCTACTCTACTCTCCCCTCTCCTCCCCACTACTCTCCTCTCCCCTCTCCTCCCCACTACTCTACTCTCCCCTCTCCTCCCCACTACTCTACTCTCCCCTCCCCGCTACTCTCCTCTCCCCTCCCCTCTCCTCCCCACTACTCTACTCTCCCCTCCCCGCTACTCTCCTCTCCCCTCCCCTCTCCTCCCCGCTACTCTCCCCTCCCCTCTCCTCCCCACTACTCTCCTCTCCCCTCTCCTCCCCACTACTCTACTCTCCCCTCTCCTCCCCACTACTCTACTCTCCCCTCTCCTCCCCACTACTCTACTCTCCCCTCCCCGCTACTCTCCTCTCCCCTCCCCTCTCCTCCCCACTACTCTCCTCTCCCCTCTCCTCCCCGCTACTCTCCTCTCCCCTCTCCTCCCCGCTACTCTCCCCTCCCCTCTCCTCCCCACTACTCTCCTCTCCCCTCTCCTCCCCACTACTCTACTCTCCCCTCCCCGCTACTCTCCTCTCCCCTCCCCTCTCCTCCCCACTACTCTCCTCTCCCCTCTCCTCCCCACTACTCTCCTCTCCCCTCTCCTCCCCACTACTCTCCTCTCCCCTCTCCTCCCCACTACTCTCCTCTCCCCTCTCCTCCCCACTACTCTCCCCTCCCCTCTCCTCCCCGCTACTCTCCCCTCCCCTCTCCTCCCCACTACTCTCCTCTCCCCTCTCCTCCCCGCTACTCTCCTCTCCCCTCTCCTCCCCGCTACTCTCCTCTCCCCTCTCCTCCCCACTACTCTCCTCTCCCCTCTCCTCCCCACTACTCTCCTCTCCCCTCTCCTCCCCGCTACTCTACTCTCCCCTCTCCTCCCCACTACTCTACTCTCCCCTCCCCGCTACTCTCCTCTCCCCTCCCCTCTCCTCCCCACTACTCTCCTCTCCCCTCTCCTCCCCACTACTCTCCTCTCCCCTCTCCTCCCCACTACTCTCCTCTCCCCTCTCCTCCCCACTACTCTCCCCTCCCCTCTCCTCCCCGCTACTCTCCCCTCCCCTCTCCTCCCCACTACTCTCCTCTCCCCTCTCCTCCCCGCTACTCTCCTCTCCCCTCTCCTCCCCGCTACTCTCCTCTACCCTCTCCTCCCCACTACTCTCCTCTCCCCTCTCCTCCCCACTACTCTCCCCTCCCCTCCCCTCTCCTCCCCGCTACTCTCCTCTCCCCTCTCCTCCCCACTACTCTCCTCTCCCCTCTCCTCCCCACTACTCTCCTCTCCCCTCTCCTCCCCACTACTCTACTCTCCCCTCCCCGCTACTCTCCCCTCCCCTCCCCTCTCCTCCCCACTACTCTCCCCTCTCCTCCCCTCTCCTCCCCACTACTCTCCCCTCCCCGCTACTCTCCCCTCCCCTCCCCTCTCCTCCCCACTACTCTCCCCTCTCCTCCCCTCTCCTCCCCACTACTCTACTCTCCCCTCCCCGCTACTCTCCCCTCCCCTCCCCTCTCCTCCCCACTACTCTCCCCTCTCCTCCCCTCTCCTCCCCACTACTCTCCCCTCTCCTCCCCTCTCCTCCCCACTACTCTCCCCTCCCCTCCCCTCTCCTCCCCACTACTCTCCCCTCTCCTCCTCACTACTCTCCCAACTCCTCCTCACTACTCTCCTCTCCCCTCCCCTCTCCTCCCCACTACTCTCCCCTCCCCTCTCCTCCCCACTACTCTCCCCTCCCCTCTCCTCCCCACTACTCTCCTCTCCCCTCTCCTCCCCACTACTCTCCTCTCCCCTCTCCTCCCCACTACTCTACTCTCCCCTCTCCTCCCCGCTACTCTCCTCTCCCCTCTCCTCCCCACTACTCTCCCCTCCCCTCTCCTCCCCACTACTCTCCTCTCCCCTCTCCTCCCCACTACTCTACTCTACCCTCCCCGCTACTCTCCCCTCCCCTCCCCTCTCCTCCCCACTACTCTCCCCTCTCCTCCTCACTACTCTCCCAACTCCTCCTCACTACTCTCCTCTCCCCTCCCCTCTCCTCCCCACTACTCTCCTCTCCCCTCTCCTCCCCACTACTCTCCTCTCCCCTCTCCTCCCCGCTACTCTCCTCTCCCCTCTCCTCCCCACTACTCTCCTCTCCCCTCTCCTCCCCACTACTCTCCTCTCCCCTCTCCTCCCCACTACTCTACTCTCCCCTCCCCGCTACTCTCCCCTCCCCTCCCCTCTCCTCCCCACTACTCTCCCCTCTCCTCCTCACTACTCTCCCAACTCCTCCTCACTACTCTCCTCTCCCCTCCCCTCTCCTCACCGCTACTCTCCTCTCCCCTCTCCTCCCCACTACTCTCCTCTCCCCTCTCCTCCCCACTACTCTCCTCTCCCCTCTCCTCCCCACTACTCTACTCTCCCCTCCCCGCTACTCTCCCCTCCCCTCCCCTCCCCACTACTCTCCTCTCCCCTCCCCTCCCCACTACTCTCCCCTCCCCTCTCCTCCCCGCTACTCTCCCCTCCCCGCTACTCTCCCCTCCCCTCCCCTCTCCTCCCCACTACTCTCCCCTCTCCTCCTCACTACTCTCCCAACTCCTCCTCACTACTCTCCTCTCCTCTCCCCTCTCCTCCCCGCTACTCTCCTCTCCCCTCTCCTCCCCACTACTCTCCTCTCCCCTCCCCTCCCCACTACTCTCCCCTCCCCTCTCCTCCCCGCTACTCTCCCCTCCCCGCTACTCTCCCCTCCCCTCCCCTCTCCTCCCCACTACTCTCCCCTCTCCTCCTCACTACTCTCCCAACTCCTCCTCACTACTCTCCTCTCCTCTCCCCTATCCTCCCCGCTACTCTCCTCTCCCCTCTCCTCCTCACTACTCTCCTCTCCCCTCCCCTCTCCTCCCCGCTACTCTCCTCTCCCCTCTCCTCCTCACTACTCTCCCCTCCCCTCCCCTCTCCTCCCCACTACTCTCCTCTCCTTGCTACTCTCCTCTCCCCTCTCCTCCCCACTACTCTCCTCTCCTTGCTACTCTCCTCTCCCCTCTCCTCCTCACTACTCTCCTCTCCTCTCCCCTCTCCTCCCCACTACTCTCCTCTCCCCTCTCCTCCCCACTACTCTCCCCTCCCCTCTCCTCCCCACTACTCTCCTCTCCCCTCCCCTCCCCACTACTCTCCCCTCCCCTCTCCTCCCCACTACTCTCCTCTCCCCTCCCCTCCCCACTACTCTCCTCTCCCCTCCCCTCCCCACTACTCTCCCCTCCCCTCTCCTCCCCGCTACTCTCCTCTCCCCTCTCCTCCTCACTACTCTCCCCTCCCCTCCCCTCTCCTCCCCACTACTCTCCTCTCCTTGCTACTCTCCTCTCCCCTCTCCTCCCCACTACTCTCCTCTCCTTGCTACTCTCCTCTCCCCTCTCCTCCTCACTACTCTCCTCTCCTCTCCCCTCTCCTCCCCACTACTCTCCTCTCCCCTCTCCTCCCCACTACTCTCCTCTCCCCTCTCCTCCTCACTACTCTCCTCTCCTCTCCCCTCTCCTCCCCACTACTCTCCTCTCCCCTCTCCTCCCCACTACTCTCCCCTCCCCTCTCCTCCCCACTACTCTACTCTCCCCTCCCCTCCCCACTACTCTCCCCTCCCCTCTCCTCCCCACTACTCTCCTCTCCCCTCTCCTCCCCGCTACTCTCCCCTCCCCTCTCCTCCCCACTACTCTCCTCTCCCCTCTCCTCCTCGCTACTCTCGTGCGTGTTAAACTCCCTGCCCTGCTCCCACACCACTTCATCTGTCTCGGCAATTACTATCATGTAGCCCGACATCCCCAAATCTGGTGCCATGCTGAGTGTGTGTGTGTGTGTGTGTGTGTGTGTGTGTGTGTGTGTGTGTGTGTGTGTGTGTGTGTGTGTGTGTGTGTGTGTGTGTGTGATAATGTAGTCAGTAGAGGGTGATATCCTCCTCCTGTACAGCTGTAGTGGACTAATCACTCTGTTGTGGTGTTGTCATTCTGGAGAAGGAGATTTACGTAGAGGTCTATGATTCAACACTATTAGCTGCCTAATCTGTTTATGTTTGTATATAATTATTTGTTTTGGTAGTTATTTAAAATCATTGTTTTAGCCATTGTTTAAATGGTCACGTTACTGGGACCTTAGCTGTCATCTAATCTCACCCTCCTCTCAGCCTGTCACTATCAAATCTCACTAAGACACTCCGCTTTTCACTATCAAATCTCACCCAGCCAATCAGCCTTTCACTATCAAATCTCACACAAACACTCAGCCTTTCACTATCACTGAGACACACATGCACTCAGGCACACAGGCACACATGCACTCAGACACACATGCACTCAGATACACATGCACTCAGATACACATGCACTCAGATACACATGCACTCAGACACACATGCACTCAGACACACATGCACTCAGATACACATGCACTCAGATACACATGCACTCAGACACACATGCACTCAGACATACATGCACTCAGACACACATGCACTCAGACACACATGCACTCAGACACACATGCACTCAGACACACATGCACTCAGACACACATGCACTCAGACACACATGCACTCAGACACACATGCACTCAGATAAACATGCACTCAGATAAACATGCACTCAGATAAACATGCACTCAGATACACATGCACTCAGACACACATGCACTCAGATAAACATGCACTCAGATACACATGCACTCAGACACACATGCACTCAGATAAACATGCACTCAGACACACATGCACTCAGACACACATGCACTCAGACACACATGCACTCAGACACACATGCACTCAGACACACATGCACTCAGACACACATGCACTCAGACACACATGCACACTGTTCCATTAGTGGTAAATAATTAACTGAATAGAAGGAGACCTTTAGAGTTTAGAACAACACAGCTCTCTGTCTTTGTCCCTGTCTCTGACCCTGTATTTGTCTCTGTGTCTGTCACTGTCTCCGTCCCTGTCTCTTTCCCTGTATCTGTCTCTGTCCCTGTCTCTGTCTCTGTCTCTGTCCCTGTCTCTGTCCCTGTCTCTGTCTCTGTCTCTGTCTCTGTCCCTGTCTCTGTCTCTGTCTCTGTCTCTGTCTCAGTCCCTGTCTCTCACTGTCTCTGTCTCTCTCTGTCTCTGTATCTGTCTCTCTATCTGTCTCTGTCTCTGTCCCTGTCTCTCACTGTCTCTGTCTCTGTCTGTCTCTGTATCTGTCTCTGTATCTGTCTCTGTATCTGTCTCTGTCCCTGTCCCTGTATCAGTCCCTGTCTCTGTCCCTGTCTCTGTCCCTGTCCCTGTATCAGTCCCTGTCTCTGTCCCTGTCATTTCTCTCTCTCTCTCTCTCTCTCTCTCTCTCTCTTAACAAATCAACTCTTTTGATTTGATAGATAATAGGTTTGTTTATGGTTGTGTGAAGAGAAGGTTTTGTTGTGATGGAGTCGTCTGTCTGTAGACATTTAGTTTTTAGATTATTCACAGATGTTGCGGTCCTGTTTAAGTTTATTATGATGCATTATTTAGAGAGAGAGAGCAGAAGAAAGAACGGGAGAGAGGACGAGAGAGAGAGAGAGAGAGAAAGAGAGAGAGAGAGCAGAAGAAAGAATGGGAGAGAGGACGAGGGAGAGAAAGAGTGAGGGAGAGAGAGAGAGAGAGAGAGAGAGAGAGAGAGAGAGAGAGAGAGAAAGAAAGAGCGAGAGAGAGAGAGAGAAAGAGAGAGAAAGAGCGAGAGAGAGAAAGGGAGAGAGAGAGAGAGAGAGAGAGAGAGAGAGAGAGAGAGAGAGAGAGAGAGAGAGAGAGAGAGAGAGAGAGCAAGAGAGAGAAAGAGCGAGAGAGAGAAAGGGAGAGAAAGAGAAAGAGAGAGAGAGAGAGAGAGAGAGAGAGAGAGAGAGAGAGAGAGAGAGAGAGAAAGAGAGAGAAAGAGCGAGAGAGAGAAAGGGAGAGAAAGAGAGAGAGAGAGAGAGAGAGAGAGAGAGAAAGAGAGAGGGAGAGAGAAAGGGAGAGAAAGAGAGACAGAGAGAGGGACTGTGTTGTTGTTTTTTCTCCAATCAATGTAATTGATATTCCATGAGAAGCGTTCAGATGCTTATAATTGATGCATTTCTTTCAGATGTTGACTTTCTGTGAGTAAGTGGCTTTTACATTCTCCTTCTTTTATGTTGCAGGAGAACATTCATGATCTTATGTGGTCACTTTTAGTTCATTTTGGCTGTGTCACTGGGTACAAAAACAAACAAGAAAACTATTTGAGGAAATACAAGCTCAGATGATATTCGATTTTTTAACTAACTTAGTTTTTAGTCAATTGTTTTCCCTAATTCATGAATGAATTAGTATCTAATTGACATTAGGTTACACTTTATTCATTTAAAACGTTGTTCCATGATGTGTAACAATCCAAATTGCATTGGTAGATGTTGACAATAATGAGTTATATCCCATCGCTGCGTCCTCTCTTTACCGTCTCTGTTGAGCAGCCCCCAGAATGTTCAGCTCTCACCAGTCCAGCCCCCAGAAACACCCCTGTTCAGCTCTCACCAGTCCAGCCCCCAGAAACACCTCTGTTCAGCTCTCACCAGTCCAGCCCAAAACACGGCTCCCTGATCGGTGAGTCACCGTCACTTCTCCTGGTCCTCCGCTGCATCCTTCTCCTCTCCGTGACACACACACACACACACACACACACACACACACACACACACACACACACACACACACACACACACACACACACACACACTGTGGCTATGGCTGAGTCCCTTAATAATAGTGAAAGTGTGTAAGGGAGGTCGGGTTGGTGTTTTGGCTGGGGTAGGAGTCGGTCGTTGGATGATGGCCCGGGAAGAACCGGTAACGGGAAAAGACAGTCAGCATATAACAGAGCCCGGTGGCAGAGAAGTTCATCCGACTGAGAGAGAGAGAGAGGGAGAGAGAGAGAGGGAGAGAGAGAGAGGGAGAGAGACAGAGAGAGAGAGCGAGAGCGAGAGAGAGCGTGCAACATTTACAGTGGGCACGACATGCACACAGGCATTCTATTTCCTCCCTCCATACACACATACTCACATTCTCTCATAGCTCTGTAGCACGCGGGCTGCTTCGGCACGCCATCTCTTCACACACATACACACACACACGCGCGCACTGCAGCCAGTGCGCACACACGGACACACACAAACTCTCTTCGTCGGCTTTCCTCTGCACGCGAAAGGCTGTCCCACTCAGCGCGCACTCGACGTGACCGTTATTCTATTTCGCAAGACACGGGACTGTCCGGGCTCTGAAAATCAATCCACACAACAACCCGGTGAACGTTAATAAACCTCGTCTGACATCGGTAAAGAAACAACGGGACCGGGCCCACGGCACTGCATTTCAGCACGCGGACAGAAACACAGAGACAGACAAACCCGGTTCAGGCATCGGGACTCACGCGCTGCATGCAAGCCCTGTACGCCGCCTCCGCGCACAGAATGCAGCATCCCCTGACGGGAGGAACGTGCGTGGCGATGCCCAACGTAGACATGTGTCCTCAACTGTCCTGCGCTGCTCTCACCTTTATGTACCTCCAGCAGGTGAGTGGCTGGATATCTCTAGATCGTGGGGGAATAAATGGTGCTGCACTCTGCTATTTGTATATGACAAAATATGCCTGTGGCCTATATTCATGACTATATTACGTCAGTCATGTTTTATATGAGGAAGTATGTCTATATTAGGTAATGTTTTATATAAGGAAGTATGTCTATATTAGGCCAGTCATGTTTTATATGAGGGAAAATGTCTATATTAGGCCAGTCATTTTTTATATGAGGAAGTATGTCTATATTAGGCCAGTCATGTTTTATATGAGGAAGTATGTCTGTATTAGGCCAGTCAGGTTTTATATGAGGAAGTATGTCTATATTAGGTCAGTTTTATATGAGGAAGTATGTCTATATTAGGTCAGTTGTATATGAGGAAGTATGTCTATATTAGGTCATGTTTTATATGAGGAAGTATGTCTATATTAGGTCATGTTTTATATGAGGAAGTATGTCTATATTAGGTCATGTTTTATATGAGGAAGTATGTCTATATTAGGTCATGTTTTATATGAGGAAGTATGTCTATATTAGGTCATGTTTCATATGAGGAAGTATGTCTATATTAGGTCATGTTTTATATTAGGAAGTATGTCTATATTAGGCCAGTCAAGTTTTATATGAGGAAGTATTCATGACTGTATTCCAATAGTTTGCCTATGTCTGAGTATAGGCCGAGGCTAAACTAGATTATTCTATGTCAATTTTCATATGGTTTTGATACTATCTTGGTTATTGTTTCAATATGGTTTGACAGTGTCTTGGTTATTGTTTCAATATGGTTTGACAGTATCTTGGTTATTGTTTCAATATGGTTTGACAGTGTCTTGGTTATTGTTTCAATATGGTTTGACAGTATCTTGGTTATTGTTTCAATATGGTTTGACAGTGTCTTGGTTAATGCCTGTAACGCAGAGCAACATCTAATTCGGGTTTCTCTGTAAATAAAGATTAAATACATTTTATGAAATGCAGTCCGAGATGAAATGTGGAGACTAGGACCATATAGCTAGCTGTATTGTACCTGTTGACCTACCATCATGTTGAGCTACCATCATGTTAGTATGTTGGCCTACCATCATGTTAGTATGTTGAGCTACCATCATGTTAGTATGTTGATCTACCATCATGTTAGTATGTTGACCTACCATCATGTTGAGCTACCATCATGTTAGTATGTTGGCCTACCATCATGTTAGTATGTTGACCTACCATCATGTTAGTATGTTGAGCTACCATCATGTTAATATGTTGATCTACCATCATATTAGTATGTTGACCTTCCCTCATGTCTAGCTACCATCATGTTAGTATGTTGGCCTACCATCATGTTAGTATGTTGACCTACCGTCATGTTGGCATACCATCATGTTGACCTACCATCATGTTGACCTACCATCATGTTAGTATGTTGACCTACCATCATGTTAGTATGTTGACCTACCATCATGTTAGTATGTTGACCTACCGTCATGTTGACCTACCATCATGTTGACCTACCATCATGTTAGTATGTTGACCTACCATCATGTTGACCTACCATCATGTTAGTATGTTGACCTACCATCATGTTAGTATGTTGACCTACCATCATGTTAGTATGTCGACCTACCGTCATGTTAGTACCATCATGTTGACCTAACATCATGTTAGTATGTTGACCTACCGTCATGTTGACCTACAGTCATGTTAGTATGTTGACCTACCATCATGTTGACCTACCATCATGTTGACCTAACATCATGTTAGTATGTTGACCTACCGTCATGTTGACCTACCTTCATGTTAGTATGTTGACCTACAGTCATGTTAGTATGTTGACCTACCATCATGTTGACCTAACATCATGTTAGTATGTTGACCTACCATCATGTTAGTATGTTGACATACCGTCATGTTGACCTACCGTCATGTTAGTATGTTGACCTACCATCATGTTAGTATGTTGACCTACCATCATGTTGACCTACCATCATGTTAGTATGTTGGCCTACCATCATGTTGACCTACCATCATGTTAGTATGTTGGCCTACCATCATGTTAGTATGTTGACCTAACATCATGTTAGTATGTTGGCCTACCATCATGTTGACCTACCATCATGTTAGTATGTTGAGCTACCATCATGTTATTATGTTGACCTACCATCATGTTAGTATGTTGGCCTACCATCATGTTGACCTACCATCATGTTAGTATGTTGACCTACCATCATGTTAGTATGTTGACCTACCATCATGTTAGTGTGTTGACCTACCATCATGTTAGTATGTTGGCCTACCATGTTATTTGTTGTGTTCTTTTAACAATGTGTAGTCTTAACCATGACAACTAAGCATACACTCAGTGGCTTGTTTATCAGGGAAAACCAATTGGGTATAGGGTAGGACCGCCCCTTGCCTCCAGAACAGCCTGAATTCTTCGGGGCATTCTACAAGCTGTTGGAAACATTCCACAGTGATGTTGGTCCATGCTTGCTGCAGATGTGATGGTGGTACATTCATGCTACCAACAGGCTGTTCAATCTTATCCCAAAGACTCTCTATTGGGTTTGGTCAGCGACAATGTTCAGATATACTGTGGTGTTCAATCATTGATCGACTGGTATCTGGGGCGGCAGGAAGCCTAGTGGTTAGAGCATTGGGCCAGTAACCAGAAGGTTGCTGGATCAAATCCCTGAGCTGATAAGGTCAAAGTCTGTCATTCTGAGCAAGGCAGTTAACCCACTGTTCCCCGGGCCACCGAAGACGTGGATGTTGATTAAGGCAGCCCCCCCCGCACCTCTCTGATTCAGAAGGGTTGGGTTAAATGTGAAAGACACATTTCAGTTGAATATATTCAGGACTGACTAGGTATCGCCCCACCACCCCCTTCTATCAAGGGACCTACCGTGGGCCAGGAAAACATTCCCCACACCATTACACCACCACCACCAGCCTGTACTGTTGACACCAGGCAGGATGTGGCCATGGACTCATTCTGCTTACGCCCAATCCTGACTCTGCCGTCAGCATAACTTAACAGGAAGTGAGATTCGTAGGAACAGACACCCGGATTCGTCGGTCCAGGATTCATCCACTCCTCAATTGTCCACTGTTGGTGATCGCATGCCCACTTCTTGTTTTTAGCAGATAGGAGTTGAACCCGGTGTGGTCGTCTGCTGCAACAGCCAATCCGTGACAAGGACCGACGAGTTGTCCGTTCTGAGATACTGTTGTCCAGCTCCGTTAATTGCCTATTTTGTCGGCCCGCCTGTTAACTTCCACGATTCTTGCCGTTCTCCTTCATTAACCTGTTAGATCTCTAGGGGCGCTATTTCATTTTTGGATAAAAAACGTTCCCGTTTTAAGCGCGGTATTTTGTCACGAAAAGATGCTCGACTATGCATATTCTTGACAGTTTTGGAAAGAAAACACTCTGAAATGTCAGAATCTGCAAAGATTTTGTCTGTAAGTACAGATTTTGTCTGTACAGGCGAAACCAAGATGATGCATCAACCAGGAAATTAGCAGAATTTCTGAAGCTCTGTTTTCCATTGTCTCCTTATAAGGCTGTGATTGCGCAAGGAATGAGCCTACACTTTCTGTCGTTCGCCCAAGGTCTTAGCAGCATTGTGACGTATTTGTAGGCATATCATTGGAAGATTGACCATAAGAGACTACATTTTCCAAGTGTCCGCCTGGTGTCCTGCGTGGAATTCGGTGCGCAATTGCCAGCTGCTTGTACTTTTCCATTTGATATAGGGGAGAAACCATGTGTCCAAGAACGATATATCAATGAAGAGATGTGTGAAAAACACCTTGATGATTGATTCTAAACAACGTTTGCCATGTTTTCAGTCGATATTATGGAGTTAATTTGGAAAAAAGTTCGCATTGAGGACTGAATTTTCGGGTTTTTTTGGTAGCCAAATGTGATGTATAAAACGGAGCTATTTCTAATACACAAAGAATCTTTTTGGAAAAACTGAGCATCTGCCATCTAACTGAGAGTATCCTCATTGAAAACATCAGAAGTTCTTCAAAGGTAAATTATTTTACTTGAAGGCTTTTATGTTTTTGTTGAAATGTTGCGTACTGGATGCTAACGCTAATGCTAACGCTAAATGCTACGCTAGCTAGCTACTTTTACACAAATTATTGTTTTCCTATGGTTGAGAAGCATATTTTGAAAATCTGAGATGACAGTGTTGTTTACAAAAGGCTAAGCTTGCGAGATGGCATGTTTATTTCATTTCATTTGCGATTTTCATGAATAGTTAACGTTGCGTTATGGTAATGAGCTTGAGGCTGTAGTCACGATACCGGATCCGGGTTTGGGAGATCAGAGAGGTTAAGGAGCTGTTTTCGCCCAAAGGACAGCCTGCTGACGGGATGTTATTTGATTGTCGCACCATTCTCTGTGAACCCTAGACACTGTTGTGCGTGAAAAGCCCAGGAGGACGGACGTCTCTGAGATTCTGGATCCGGTCCGCCTGACACAGACGATCACACCACGTTCCAAGCCCAGGAGGACGTCTCTGAGATTCTGGATCCGTTCCGCCTGACACAGACGATCACACCACGTTCCAAGCCCAGGAGGACGTCTCTGAGATTCTGGATCCGTTCCGCCTGACACAGACGATCACACCACGTTCCAAGCCCAGGAGGACGGGCGTCTCTGAGATTCTGGATCCGGTCCGCCTGACACAGACGATCACACCACGTTCCAAGCCCAGGAGGACGGACGTCTCTGAGATTCTGGATCCGGTCCGCCTGACACAGACGATCACACCACGTTCCAAGCCCAGGAGGACGGACGTCTCTGAGATTCTGGATCCGGTCCGCCTGTCACAGACGATCACACCACGTTCCAAGGCGCTTAGGTCACTGGTTAGGACCATTCTAACGTTTGATGGAACAGTAACTGAATGCCTTGATGCCTGTCTGTCTGCTTTATATAACAAGCCAGGACCACGTGACTCACTGTCTGGAAGAGCAAACCATTTTCGTGAACAGGGTGGTGTACCTAATAAGCTTTCCCTAATATTATAGGCTTTTTTTTTGGACACATTTGACATTTTATAAAATCATTTACTCTCTCTTTCTCTCCATCTCTCTCTCTCTCTTTCTTTCTCTCTCTATCCCTCTTTCGCTCTCCATCTCTCTCTTTCTCTCTCTATCCCTCTTTCGCTCTCCATCTCTCTCTCTCCTTCCCTTTCTCTCTCTATCCCTCTCTATCTCTCCATCTCTCTCTCTCTCTTTCCCTTTCTCTCTCTCAGCTGACTCAACCATAAACCTCTAGTGACATTCCTAACCTTTGCCTCAGCCGATACAAATGACATTATGCCACCAGTTAATTGCTTTTATATCTGGAGGAAAGAACAACATCCATTCTTTAACCCAGTGGTATTGTCTCTAGATAGAACAACAGAACTACATCCATTCTTTAACCCAGTGGTATTGTCTCTAGAAAGAACTACATCCATTCTTTAACCCAGTGGTATTGTCTCTAGACAGAACTACATCCATTCTTTAACCCAGTGGTATTGTCTCTAGATAGAACTACATCCATTCTTTAACCCAGTGGTATTGTCTCTAGGCAGAACTACATCCATTATTTAACCCAGTGGTATTGTCTCTAGACAGAACTACATCCATTCTTTAACCCAGTGGTATTGTCTCTAGACAGAACAACAGAACTACATCCATTCTTTAACCCAGTGGTATTGTCTCTAGACAGAACTACATCCATTCTTTAACCCAGTGGTATTGTCTCTAGGCAGAACTACATCCATTCTTTAACCCAGTGGTATTGTCTCTAGATAGAACTAGATCCATTCTTTAACCCAGTGGTATTGTCTCTAGATAGATCAAGATTAATACAAAGAGAGATCCATAGATACATTAATACAGAGAGAGATAAATAGATACATTAATACAGAGAGAGATAATAGATATATTAATACAGAGAGATAAATAGATACATTAACACAGAGAGATAAACAGATACATTAATACAGAGAGATACATATACACATTAATACAGAGAGATAAATAGATACATTAATACAGAGAGATAAATAGATATATTAATAGAGAGAGAGAGATAAATATATACATTAATACAGAGAGAGAGAGATAGAGTAATACACAGAGATACATATATACATTAATACAGAGAGATAAATAGATACATTAATACAGAGAGAGATAAATATATACATTAATACAGAGAGATAAATAGATACATTAATACAGAGAGAGATAAATATATACATTAAAACAGAGAGATAAATAGATACATTAATACAGAGAGAGATAAATAGATACATTAATACAGAGAGAGATAATAGATACATTAACACAGAGAGAGATAAATAGATACATTAATACAGAGAGATAAATAGATACATTAATACAGAGAGAGATAAATTGGTACATTAATACAGAGAGAGATACATAGATACATTAATACAGAGAGAGAGAGATAGAGTAATACACAGAGATACATATATACATTAATACAGAGAGATAAATAGATACATTAATACAGAGAGAGATAAATATATACATTAAAACAGAGAGATAAATAGATACATTAATACAGAGAGATAAATAGATACATTAATACAGAGAGAGATAAATATATACATTAAAACAGAGAGATAAATAGATACATTAATACAGAGAGAGATAAATAGATACATTAATACAGAGAGAGATAATAGATACATTAATACAGAGAGAGATAAATAGATACATTAATACAGAGAGATAAATAGATACATTAATACAGAGAGAGATAAATTGGTACATTAATACAGAGAGAGATACATAGATACATTAATACAGAGAGAGAGAGATAGAGTAATACACAGAGATACATATATACATTAATACAGAGAGATAAATAGATACATTAATACAGAGAGAGATAAATATATACATTAAAAGAGAGAGATAAATAGATACATTAATACAGAGAGAGATAAATAGATATATTAATACAGAGAGAGATAAATAGATACATTCATACAGAGAGAGAGAGATAGATACATGAATACAGAGAGAGAGATAGATACATTAATACAGAGAGAGATAAATAGATACATTAATACAGATAGATAAATAGATACATTAATACAGAGAGAGATAGATACATTAATACAGAGAGATACATAGATACATTAATACAGAGAGAGATAATAGATACATTAATACAGAGAGAGAGAGATAGATACATTAATAGAGAGATAAATAGATACATTAATACAGAGAGAGATAAATAGATACATTAATACAGAGAGAGATAAATAGGTACATTCATACAGAGAGAGATAAATTGATACATTAATACAGAGAGATAAATAGATACATTAATACAGAGAGAGATAAATAGGTACATTCATACAGAGAGAGATAAATAGATACATTAATACAGAGAGATACATAGATACATTAATACAGAGAGAGAGAGATACAGTGCCTTGCGAAAGTATTCGGCCCCCTTGAACTTTGCAACCTTTTGCCACATTTCAGGCTTCAAACATAAAGATATAAAACTGTATTTTTTTGTGAAGAATCAACAACAAGTGGGACACAATCATGAAGTGGAACGACATTTATTGGATATTTCAAACTTTTTTAACAAATCAAAAACTGAAAAATTTGGCCGTGCAAAATTATTCAGACCCCTTAAGTTAATACTTTGTAGCGCCACCTTTTGCTGCGATTACAGCTGTAAGACGCTTGGGGTATGTCTCTATCAGTTTTGCACATCGAGAGACTGACATTTTTTCCCATTCCTCCTTGCAAAACAGCTCGAGCTCAGTGAGGTTGGATGGAGAGCATTTGTGAACAGCAGTTTTCAGTTCTTTCCACAGATTCTCGATTGGATTCAGGTCTGGACTTTGACTTGGCCATTCTAACACCTGGATATGTTTATTTTTGAACCATTCCATTGTAGATTTTGCTTTATGTTTTGGATCATTGTCTTGTTGGAAGACAAATCTCCGTCCCAGTCTCAGGTCTTTTGCAGACTCCATCAGGTTTTCTTCCAGAATGGTCCTGTATTAGGCTCCATCCATCTTCCCATCAATTTTAACCATCTTCCCTGTCCCTACTGAAGAAAAGCAGGCCCAAACCATGATGCTGCCACCACCATGTTTGACAGTGGGGATGGTGTGTTCAGGGTGATGAGCTGTGTTGCTTTTACGCCAAACATAACGTCTTGCATTGTTGCCAAAAAGTTCAATTTTGGTTTCATCTGACCAGAGCACCTTCTTCCACATGTTTGGTGTCTCCCAGGTGGCTTGTGGCAAACTTTAAACAACACTTTTTATGGATATCTTTAAGAAATGGATTTCTTCTTGCCACTCTTCCATAAAGGCCAGATTTGTGCTATATACGACTGATTGTTGTCCTATGGACAGAGTCTCCCACCTCAGCTGTAGATCTCTGCAGTTCATCCAGAGTGATCATGGGCCTCTTGGCTGCATCTCTGATCAGTCTTCTCCTTGTATGAGCTGAAAGTTTAGAGGGACGGCCAGGTCTTGGTAGATTTGCAGTGGTCTGATACTCCTTCCATTTCAATATTATCGCTTGCACAGTGCTCCTTGGGATGTTTAAAGCTTGGGAAATCTTTTTGTATCCAAATCCGGCTTTAAACTTCTTCACAACAGTTTCTCGGACCTGCCTGGTGTGTTCCTTGTTCTTCATGATGCTCTCTGCGCTTTTAACGGACCTCTGAGACTATCACAGTGCAGGTGTATTTATACGGAGACTTGATTACACACAGGTGGATTGTATTTATCATCATTAGTCATTTAGGTCAACATTGGATCATTCAGAGATCCTCACTGAACTTCTGGAGAGAGTTTGCTGCACTGAAAGTATAGGGGCTGAATAATTTTGCACGCCCAATTTTTCAGTTTTTGATTTGTTAAAAAAGTTTGAAATATCCAATCAATGTCGTTCCACTTCATGATTGTGTCCCACTTGTTGTTGATTCTTCACAAAAAAATACAGTTTTATATCTTTATGTTTGAAGCCTGAAATGTGGCAAAAGGTCGCAAATTTCAAGGGGGCCGAATACTTTCGCAAGGCACTGTAGATACATTAATAGAGAGATAAATAGATACATTAATACAGAGAGAGATAAATAGATACATTAATACAGAGAGAGATAAATATATATATTGTTTTCATCATGAAAGGGAGGATGAAAGAGAAAACATATGATAAAGGAGAAATCTTTGGTGAAATCAGTATCTAAATTAATAGAAATGGGCAGAGTTCCTCTGTTTGGCCCATTCTCTCTCTCTCTCTCTCTCTCTCTCTCTCTCTCACACACACACACACACACACACACACACACACACTCAGTAGATTAAAGCTACTGTTGTTATCATTACCAGTGAAGTGAATTGAAAAGTGTGTAATGAGATTAGTAGTGGAATGTACACAGACTGATCCATTGGGTAGATTAGTGGTGAAATGTACACAGACTGATCCATTGGGTAGATTAGTAGTGAAATGTACACAGACTGATCCATTGGGTAGATTAGTAGTGGAATGTACACAGACTGATCCATTGGGTAGATTTCATAATATAATAATAATAACATAATATAATATAACAGTTTAGAACAGAATATAATAGAACAGTATAGAACAGAATCAAATAGAACAGAACAAAACATATCAGTATGGAACAGAATAGAATATAACAATATAGAACAGTTTAGAACAGAATATAATAGAACAGAATGCATCAGTATAGAACAGAAGGTATGGTATAGAATAGAACAGAATAGAGCAGTATAGAACAGAATAGAACAGAATAGAAAAGAACAGTTTAGAACTTCAGAGAAAGGTAGGGTATAGAATAGAACAGTATAGAACAGTAGAGAACAGAATAGAAAATAGTATAATATAACAGAACAGAATAGAATAGAACATAATAGAACAGTATAGAACTGAATAGAATAGAACAGTGTAGAACAGTATAGAATAGAACAGTATAGAACAGAACAGAATAGAATATAACATAATAGAACAGTATAGAACTGAATAGAATAGAACAGTGTAGAACAGAACAGTGTAGAACAGAACAGAATAGTTTGGGATTGTGTGATTAAAGTCACACAAAACTTGTCATAGTTTGGGGATTTTAAATGTTTCTACATATACTTGTCTCCTGAATACACAGTCTCCATTTGTCTAATAAGTCTGAAGCAGAGGTTTCAGAGGAGATCATCTCTGTTCTCTTAAATGTGAGATCGTTTCAAAGCATTACTAAAAGACTTCACTGGAGACGTCAAATTACAAGGCAGTTCATGTATATCTACTATTTTCACGATTCTTCATCATCTGATGCTTTATTTACCTGGACATATCAGTGTGACATCACTCTAATATGGTTGTTTTATTTACCTGGACATATCAGTGTGACATCACTCTAATAAGGTTGTTTAATTTACCTGGACATATCAGTGTGACATCACTCTAATAAGGTTGTTTAATTTACCTGGACATATCAGTGTGACATCACTCTAATAAGGTTGTTTAATTTACCTGGACATATCAGTGTGACATCACTCTAATATGGTTGTTTTATTTACCTGGACATATCAGTGTGACATCACTCTAATAAGGTTGTTTTATTTACCTGGACATATCAGTGTGACATCACTCTAATATGGTTGTTTTATTTACCTGGACATATCAGTGTGACATCACTCTAATATGGTTGTTTTATTTACCTGGACATATCAGTGTGACATCACTCTAATATGGTTGTTTAATTTACCTGGACATATCAGTGTGACATCACTCTAATATGGTTGTTTAATTTACCTGGACATATCAGTGTGACATCACTCTAATATGGTTCTGGAACATGTTTAATTTACCTGGACATATCAGTGTGACATCACTCTAATATGGTTCTGGAACATGTTTAATTTACCTGGACATATCAGGGTGACATCACTCTAATATGGTTGTTTAATTTACCTGGACATATCAGTGTGACATCACTCTAATATGGTTGTTTAATTTACCTGGACATATCAGTGTGACATCACTCTAATATGGTTGTTATATTTACCTGGACATATCAGTGTGACATCACTCTAATATGGTTGTTTAATTTACCTGGACATATCAGTGTGACATCACTCTAATATGGTTGTTATATTTACCTGGACATATCAGTGTGACATCACTCTAATATGGTTGTTTAATTTACCTGGACATATCAGTGTGACATCACTCTAATATGGTTGTTTAATTTACCTGGACATATCAGTGGGACATCACTCTAATATGGTTGTTTAATTTACCTGGACATATCAGTGTGACATCACTCTAATATGGTTGTTTTATTTACCTGGACATATCAGTGTGACATCACTCTAATATGGTTGTTTTATTTACCTGGACATATCAGTGTGACATCACTCTAATATGGTTGTTTTATTTACCTGGACATATCAGTGTGACATCACTCTAATATGGTTGTTTAATTTACCTGGACACATCAGTGTGACATCACTCTAATATGGTTGTTTTATTTACCTGGACATATCAGTGTGACATCACTCTAATATGGTTGTTTTATTTACCTGGACATATCAGTGTGACATCACTCTAATATGGTTGTTTTATTTACCTGGACATATCAGTGTGACATCACTCTAATATGGTTGTTTAATTTACCTGGACATATCAGTGTGACATCACTCTAATATGGTTGTTTTATTTACCTGGACATATCAGTGTGACATCACTCTAATGTGGTTGTTTAATTTACCTGGACATATCAGTGTGACATCACTCTAATATGGTTGTTTAATTTACCTGGACATATCAGTGTGACATCACTCTAATAAGGTTGTTTAATTTACCTGGACATATCAGTGTGACATCACTCTAATATGGTTGTTTAATTTACCTGGACATATCAGTGTGACATCACTCTAATATGGTTCTGGAACATGTTTAATTTACCTGGACATATCAGGGTGACATCACTCTAATATGGTTGTTTAATTTACCTGGACATATCAGTGTGACATCACTCTAATATGGTTGTTTAATTTACCCGGACATATCAGTGTGACATCACTCTAATAAGGTTGTTTAATTTACCTGGACATATCAGTGTGACATCACTCTAATATGGTTGTTTAATTTACCTGGACATATCAGTGTGACATCACTCTAATATGGTTCTGGAACATGTTTAATTTACCTGGACATATCAGTGTGACATCACTCTAATATGGTTGTTTTATTTACCTGGACATATCAGGGTGACATCACTCTAATATGGTTGTTTAATTTACCTGGACATATCAGTGTGACATCACTCTAATATGGTTGTTTAATTTACCTGGACATATCAGTGTGACATCACTCTAATATGGTTGTTTAATTTACCTGGACATATCAGTGTGACATCACTCTAATATGGTTGTTTAATTTACCTGGACATATCAGTGTGACATCACTCTAATATGGTTGTTATATTTACCTGGACATATCAGTGTGACATCACTCTAATATGGTTGTTTAATTTACCTGGACATATCAGTGTGATATCACTCTAATATGGTTGTTTTATTTACCTGGACATATCAGTGTGACATCACTCTAATATGGTTGTTTTATTTACCTGGACATATCAGTGTGACATCACTCTAATATGGTTGTTTAATTTACCTGGACATATCAGTGTGACATCACTCTAATATGGTTGTTTTATTTACCTGGACATATCAGTGTGACATCACTCTAATATGGTTGTTATATTTACCTGGACATATCAGTGTGACATCACTCTAATATGGTTGTTTAATTTACCTGGACATATCAGTGTGACATCACTCTAATATGGTTGTTTAATTTACCTGGACATATCAGTGTGACATCACTCTAATATGGTTGTTATATTTACCTGGACATATCAGTGTGACATCACTCTAATATGGTTGTTTAATTTACCTGGACATATCAGTGTGACATCACTCTAATATGGTTGTTTAATTTACCTGGACATATCAGTGTGACATCACTCTAATATGGTTGTTTAATTTACCTGGACATATCAGTGTGACATCACTCTAATATGGTTGTTTAATTTACCTGGACATATCAGTGTGACATCACTCTAATATGGTTGTTTACCTGGACATATCAGTGTGACATCACTCTAATATGGTTGTTTAATTTACCTGGACATATCAGTGTGACATCACTCTAATATGGTTGTTATATTTACCTGGACATATCAGTGTGACATCACTCTAATATGGTTGTTTAATTTACCTGGACATATCAGTGTGACATCACTCTAATATGGTTGTTTTAATTTACCTGGACATATCAGTGTGACATCACTCTAATATGGTTGTTTAATTTACCTGGACATATCAGTGTGACATCACTCTAATATGGTTGTTTAATTTACCTGGACATATCAGTGTGACATCACTCTAATATGGTTGTTTAATTTACCTGGACATATCAGTGTGACATCACTCTAATATGGTTGTTTAATTTACCTGGACATATCAGTGTGACATCACTCTAATATGGTTGTTTAATTTACCTGGACATATCAGTGTGACATCACTCTAATATGGTTGTTTAATTTACCTGGACATATCAGTGTGACATCACTCTAATATGGTTGTTTAATTTACCTGGACATATCAGTGTGACATCACTCTAATATGGTTGTTTTAATTTACCTGGACATATCAGTGTGACATCACTCTAATATGGTTGTTTAATTTACCTGGACATATCAGTGTGACATCACTCTAATATGGTTGTTTACCTGGACATATCAGTGTGACATCACTCTAATATGGTTCTGGAACATGTTTAATTTACCTGGACATATCAGTGTGACATCACTCTAATATGGTTGTTTAATTTACCTGGACATATCAGTGTGACATCATTCTAATATGGTTGTTATATTTACCTGGACATATCAGTGTGACATCACTCTAATATGGTTGTTTAATTTACCTGGACACATCAGTGTGACATCACTCTAATATGGTTGTTTTATTTACCTGGACATATCAGTGTGACATCACTCTAATATGGTTGTTTTATTTACCTGGACATATCAGTGTGACATCACTCTAATATGGTTGTTTTATTTACCTGGACATATCAGTGTGACATCACTCTAATATGGTTGTTTAATTTACCTGGACATATCAGTGTGACATCACTCTAATATGGTTGTTTTATTTACCTGGACATATCAGTGTGACATCACTCTAATGTGGTTGTTTAATTTACCTGGACATATCAGTGTGACATCACTCTAATATGGTTGTTTAATTTACCTGGACATATCAGTGTGACATCACTCTAATAAGGTTGTTTAATTTACCTGGACATATCAGTGTGACATCACTCTAATATGGTTGTTTAATTTACCTGGACATATCAGTGTGACATCACTCTAATATGGTTCTGGAACATGTTTAATTTACCTGGACATATCAGGGTGACATCACTCTAATATGGTTGTTTAATTTACCTGGACATATCAGTGTGACATCACTCTAATATGGTTGTTTAATTTACCTGGACATATCAGTGTGACATCACTCTAATAAGGTTGTTTTTACCTGGACATATCAGTGTGACATCACTCTAATATGGTTGTTTAATTTACCTGGACATATCAGTGTGACATCACTCTAATATGGTTCTGGAACATGTTTAATTTACCTGGACATATCAGGGTGACATCACTCTAATATGGTTGTTTAATTTACCTGGACATATCAGTGTGACATCACTCTAATATGGTTGTTTAATTTACCTGGACATATCAGTGTGACATCACTCTAATATGGTTGTTTAATTTACCTGGACATATCAGTGTGACATCACTCTAATATGGTTGTTTAATTTACCTGGACATATCAGTGTGACATCACTCTAATATGGTTGTTATATTTACCTGGACATATCAGTGTGACATCACTCTAATATGGTTGTTTAATTTACCTGGACATATCAGTGTGACATCACTCTAATATGGTTGTTTTATTTACCTGGACATATCAGTGTGACATCACTCTAATATGGTTGTTTTATTTACCTGGACATATCAGTGTGACATCACTCTAATATGGTTGTTTAATTTACCTGGACATATCAGTGTGACATCACTCTAATATGGTTGTTTTATTTACCTGGACATATCAGTGTGACATCACTCTAATATGGTTGTTATATTTACCTGGACATATCAGTGTGACATCACTCTAATATGGTTGTTTTATTTACCTGGACATATCAGTGTGACATCACTCTAATATGGTTGTTTTATTTACCTGGACATATCAGTGTGACATCACTCTAATGTGGTTCTGGAACATGTTTAATTTACCTGGACATATCAGTGTGACATCACTCTAATGTGGTTCTGGAACATGTTTAATTTACCTGGACATATCAGTGTGACATCACTCTAATATGGTTGTTTTAATTTACCTGGACATATCAGTGTGACATCACTCTAATATGGTTGTTTAATTTACCTGGACATATCAGTGTGACATCACTCTAATATGGTTGTTTTATTTACCTGGACATATCAGTGTGACATCACTCTAATATGGTTGTTTAATTTACCTGGACATATCAGTGTGACATCACTCTAATATGGTTGTTTTATTTACCTGGACATATCAGTGTGACATCACTCTAATATGGTTGTTTTATTTACCTGGACATATCAGTGTGACATCACTCTAATATGGTTGTTTAATTTACCTGGACATATCAGTGTGACATCACTCTAATATGGTTGTTTTAATTTACCTGGACATATCAGTGTGACATCACTCTAATATGGTTGTTTAATTTACCTGGACATATCAGTGTGACATCACTCTAATATGGTTGTTAAATTTACCTGGACATATCAGTGTGACATCACTCTACTATGGTTGTTTAATTTACCTGGACATATCAGTGTGACATCACTCTAATATGGTTGTTTAATTTACCTGGACATATCAGGGTGACATCACTCTAATATGGTTGTTTTATTTACCTGGACATATCAGTGTGACATCACTCTAATATGGTTGTTTTATTTACCTGGACATATCAGTGTGACATCACTCTAATATGGTTGTTTAATTTACCTGGACATATCAGTGTGACATCACTCTAATATGGTTGTTTAATTTACCTGGACATATCAGTGTGACATCACTCTAATATGGTTGTTAAATTTACCTGGACATATCAGTGTGACATCACTCTAATATGGTTGTTTTATTTACCTGGACATATCAGTGTGACATCACTCTAATATGGTTGTTTTATTTACCTGGACATATCAGTGTGACATCACTCTAATATGGTTGTTTTATTTACCTGGACATATCAGTGTGACATCACTCTAATATGGTTGTTTTATTTACCTGGACATATCAGTGTGACATCACTCTAATATGGTTGTTTAATTTACCTGGACATATCAGTGTGACATCACTCTAATATGGTTGTTATATTTACCTGGACATATCAGTGTGACATCACTCTAATGTGGTTCTGGAACATGTTTAATTTACCTGGACATATCAGTGTGACATCACTCTAATGTGGTTCTGGAACATGTTTAATTTACCTGGACATATCAGTGTGACATCACTCTAATATGGTTGTTTTAATTTACCTGGACATATCAGTGTGACATCACTCTAATATGGTTGTTTAATTTACCTGGACATATCAGTGTGACATCACTCTAATATGGTTGTTTTATTTACCAGGACATATCAGTGTGACATCACTCTAATATGGTTGTTTAATTTACCTGGACATATCAGTGTGACATCACTCTAATATGGTTGTTTTATTTACCTGGACATATCAGTGTGACATCACTCTAATATGGTTGTTTTATTTACCTGGACATATCAGTGTGACATCACTCTAATATGGTTGTTTAATTTACCTGGACATATCAGTGTGACATCACTCTAATATGGTTGTTTTAATTTACCTGGACATATCAGTGTGACATCACTCTAATATGGTTGTTTAATTTACCTGGACATATCAGTGTGACATCACTCTAATATGGTTGTTAAATTTACCTGGACATATCAGTGTGACATCACTCTACTATGGTTGTTTAATTTACCTGGACATATCAGTGTGACATCACTCTAATATGGTTGTTTAATTTACCTGGACATATCAGGGTGACATCACTCTAATATGGTTGTTTTATTTACCTGGACATATCAGTGTGACATCACTCTAATATGGTTGTTTTATTTACCTGGACATATCAGTGTGACATCACTCTAATATGGTTGTTTAATTTACCTGGACATATCAGTGTGACATCACTCTAATATGGTTGTTTAATTTACCTGGACATATCAGTGTGACATCACTCTAATATGGTTGTTAAATTTACCTGGACATATCAGTGTGACATCACTCTAATATGGTTGTTTTATTTACCTGGACATATCAGTGTGACATCACTCTAATATGGTTGTTTTATTTACCTGGACATATCAGTGTGACATCACTCTAATATGGTTGTTTTATTTACCTGGACATATCAGTGTGACATCACTCTAATATGGTTGTTTTATTTACCTGGACATATCAGTGTGACATCACTCTAATATGGTTGTTTAATTTACCTGGACATATCAGTGTGACATCACTCTAATATGGTTGTTATATTTACCTGGACATATCAGTGTGACATCACTCTAATATGGTTGTTTAATTTACCTGGACATATCAGTGTGACATCACTCTAATATGGTTGTTTAATTTACCTGGACATATCAGTGTGACATCACTCTAATATGGTTGTTTTATTTACCTGGACATATCAGTGTGACATCACTCTAATATGGTTGT
This sequence comes from Oncorhynchus mykiss, assembly GCF_013265735.2. Taxonomy (NCBI): domain Eukaryota; kingdom Metazoa; phylum Chordata; class Actinopteri; order Salmoniformes; family Salmonidae; genus Oncorhynchus; species Oncorhynchus mykiss. The sequence goes on from NC_048577.1 coordinate 72,484,758, forward strand.
TTTATTTACCTGGACATATCAGTGTGACATCACTCTAATATGGTTGTTTTATTTACCTGGACATATCAGTGTGACATCACTCTAATATGGTTGTTTTATTTACCTGGACATATCAGTGTGACATCACTCTAATATGGTTGTTTTATTTACCTGGACATATCAGTGTGACATCACTCTAATATGGTTGTTTTATTTACCTGGACATATCAGTGTGACATCACTCTAATATGGTTGTTTTATTTACCTGGACATATCAGTGTGACATCACTCTAATATGGTTGTTTTATTTACCTGGACATATCAGTGTGACATCACTCTAATATGGTTGTTATATTTACCTGGACATATCAGTGTGACATCACTCTAATATGGTTGTTTTATTTACCTGGACATATCAGTGTGACATCACTCTAATATGGTTGTTTTATTTACCTGGACATATCAGTGTGACATCACTCTAATGTGGTTCTGGAACATGTTTAATTTACCTGGACATATCAGTGTGACATCACTCTAATGTGGTTCTGGAACATGTTTAATTTACCTGGACATATCAGTGTGACATCACTCTAATATGGTTGTTTTAATTTACCTGGACATATCAGTGTGACATCACTCTAATATGGTTGTTTAATTTACCTGGACATATCAGTGTGACATCACTCTAATATGGTTGTTTTATTTACCTGGACATATCAGTGTGACATCACTCTAATATGGTTGTTTAATTTACCTGGACATATCAGTGTGACATCACTCTAATATGGTTGTTTTATTTACCTGGACATATCAGTGTGACATCACTCTAATATGGTTGTTTTATTTACCTGGACATATCAGTGTGACATCACTCTAATATGGTTGTTTAATTTACCTGGACATATCAGTGTGACATCACTCTAATATGGTTGTTTTAATTTACCTGGACATATCAGTGTGACATCACTCTAATATGGTTGTTTAATTTACCTGGACATATCAGTGTGACATCACTCTAATATGGTTGTTAAATTTACCTGGACATATCAGTGTGACATCACTCTACTATGGTTGTTTAATTTACCTGGACATATCAGTGTGACATCACTCTAATATGGTTGTTTAATTTACCTGGACATATCAGGGTGACATCACTCTAATATGGTTGTTTTATTTACCTGGACATATCAGTGTGACATCACTCTAATATGGTTGTTTTATTTACCTGGACATATCAGTGTGACATCACTCTAATATGGTTGTTTAATTTACCTGGACATATCAGTGTGACATCACTCTAATATGGTTGTTTAATTTACCTGGACATATCAGTGTGACATCACTCTAATATGGTTGTTAAATTTACCTGGACATATCAGTGTGACATCACTCTAATATGGTTGTTTTATTTACCTGGACATATCAGTGTGACATCACTCTAATATGGTTGTTTTATTTACCTGGACATATCAGTGTGACATCACTCTAATATGGTTGTTTTATTTACCTGGACATATCAGTGTGACATCACTCTAATATGGTTGTTTTATTTACCTGGACATATCAGTGTGACATCACTCTAATATGGTTGTTTAATTTACCTGGACATATCAGTGTGACATCACTCTAATATGGTTGTTATATTTACCTGGACATATCAGTGTGACATCACTCTAATATGGTTGTTTAATTTACCTGGACATATCAGTGTGACATCACTCTAATATGGTTGTTTAATTTACCTGGACATATCAGTGTGACATCACTCTAATATGGTTGTTTTATTTACCTGGACATATCAGTGTGACATCACTCTAATATGGTTGTTTTATTTACCTGGACATATCAGTGTGACATCACTCTAATATGGTTGTTTTATTTACCTGGACATATCAGTGTGACATCACTCTAATATGGTTGTTTTATTTACCTGGACATATCAGTGTGACATCACTCTAATATGGTTGTTTTATTTACCTGGACATATCAGTGTGACATCACTCTAATATGGTTGTTTTATTTACCTGGACATATCAGTGTGACATCACTCTAATATGGTTGTTTTATTTACCTGGACATATCAGTGTGACATCACTCTAATATGGTTGTTTTATTTACCTGGACATATCAGTGTGACATCACTCTAATATGGTTGTTTTATTTACCTGGACATATCAGTGTGACATCACTCTAATATGGTTGCTTTATTTACCTGGACATATCAGTGTGACATCACTCTAATATGGTTGTTTAATTTACCTGGACATATCAGTGTGACATCACTCTAATATGGTTGTTTAATTTACCTGGACATATCAGTGTGACATCACTCTAATATGGTTGTTTAATTTACCTGGACATATCAGTGTGACATCACTCTAATATGGTTGTTTTATTTACCTGGACATATCAGTGTGACATCACTCTAATATGGTTGTTTAATTTACCTGGACATATCCGTGTGACATCACTCTAATATAGTTGTTTTATTTACCTGGACATATCAGTGTGACATCACTCTAATATGGTTGTTTTAATTTACCTGGACATATCAGTGTGACATCACTCTAATATGGTTGTTTAATTTACCTGGACATATCAGTGTGACATCACTCTAATATAGTTGTTTTATTTACCTGGACATATCAGTGTGACATCACTCTAATATGGTTGTTTTATTTACCTAGACATATCAGTGTGACATCACTCTAATATGGTTGTTTTATTTACCTGGACATATCAGTGTGACATCACTCTAATATGGTTGTTTTATTTACCTAGACATATCAGTGTGACATCACTCTAATATGCTTGTTTTATTTACCTGGACATATCAGTGTGACATCACTCTAATATGGTTGTTTTAATTTACCTGGACATATCAGTGTGACATCACTCTAATATGGTTGTTTTATTTACCTGGACATATCAGTGTGACATCACTCTAATATGGTTGTTTTATTTACCTGGACATATCAGTGTGACATCACTCTAATTTGGTTGTTTTATTTACCTGGACATATCAGTGTGACATCACTCTAATATGGTTGTTTTATTTACCTGGACATATCAGTGTGACATCACTATAATGTCTCCATGTCCTCCATGTCTCATAGAGCAGGGAACTGACACATATACCTTCCTCCATGTCTCATAGAGCAGGGAACTGACACATATACCTTCCTCCATGTCTCATAGAGCAGGGAACTGACACATATACCTTCCTCCATGTCTCATAGAGCAGGGAACAGAGCAGGGAACTGACACATATACCTTCCTCCATGTCTCATAGAGCAGGGAACTGACACATATACCTTCCTCCATGTCTCATAGAGCAGGGAACAGACACATATACCTTCCTCCATGTCTCATAGAGCAGGGAACTGACACATATACCTTCCTCCATGTCTCATAGAGCAGGGAACTGACACATATACCTTCCTCCATGTCTCATAGAGCAGGGAACTGACACATATACCTTCCTCCATGTCTCATAGAGCAGGGAACTGACACATATACCTTCCTCCATGTCTCATAGAGCAGGGAACTGACACATATACCTTCCTCCATATCTCATAGAGCAGGGAACAGAACTGACAGATATAGAGAAGGAAATAAACAGGTGATGAGTGAGTCCAGGTGAGTCCAATATCACTGACGCGCGTGACGAGGGAAAGCAGGTGTGCGTAATGCATGATAGGAGTGCGTGATGCAGAGCAGCCTGGCGCCCTCAAGCGCCGGAGGGGGGGGGGGGGGGGGGGGGCAGACGTGACAATGACTGTATTTAACAATTATCCTTAATTAAACTGTGACATAATTTCTCCCCCCCCCCCTCCCCTGCTGAATCAGACAGCTAATTTAACTCAGCATACAGAATGATGTTTTCCAATTAACTCCTTTATTTAAAGGTTGAGAGTGCTCTGCATTGACCCCATTTTTGCAAAAAAAAATTGGGGACATCACATACACTGTTGTTACTGGCCAGCAGGGATGTTCTTGTCCCATCGCGCACTAGCGACTCCTGTGGCGGGCCGGGCGCAGTGCACGCTGACACGGTCGCCAGGTGTACAGTGTTTCCTCCTACACATTGGTGCGGCTGGCTTCCGGGTTAAGTGGGCATTGTGTCAAGAATGGGGCGGCAGGGTAGCCTAGCGGTTAGAGCGTTGGACTAGTAACCGGAAGGTTGCAAGTTCAACTCCCCGAGCTGACAAGGTAAAAATCTGTCGTTCTGCCCCTGAACAGGCAGTTAAACCCCCTTGTTCCTAGACCAGTTAACCCCACTGTTCCTAGACTGTCATTGAAAATAAAGAATTTGTTCTTAACTGACTTGCCTGGTTTAATAAAGGTAAGAAAAAAAATAAGCAGTTTTGTACATGTAAATATATATGAATGTGTGATGGACACGATAAGCTGGTGGAGTAATTACGCAGCGAGCGTGTGACATTTGAAATGACTGCTAATGTATATTTAACAATTATCCTTAATTAAACTGTGACATCACCCCCCCCCCCCCCCTTCTCCCACCTCGCTCCCCTGATGAATCAGACAACTAATTCAAGTCAGCATCCAGAATGATGTTTTCCAATTATCTCCTTTGTTAGAAGGTTGAGAGAGCTCCACGTTCATCTGCATTGACCCCTTTTTCCACAGTAACTTGTTTCAATCATCACACACTGCTACAGTTTACTATCAGCTATTTTATTTCTAGTTATATGTACCCCTGCACATTGACTCAGTATTGGTACCCCTGCACATTGACTCAGTATTGGTACCCCTGCACATTGACTCAGTACTGGTACCCCTGCACATTGACTCAGTATTGGTACCCCTGCACATTCACTCAGTACTGGTACCCCTGCACATTGACTCAGTACTGGTACCCGTTGCACATTGACTCAGTACTGGTACCCCTGCACATTGACTCAGTACTGGTACCCCTGCACATTGACTCAGTACTGGTACCCCTGCACATTAACTCAGTACTGGTGCCCCTGCACATTGACTCAGTACTGGTACCCCTGCACATTGACTCAGTACTGGTACCCGTTGCACATTGACTCAGTACTGGTACCCCTGCACATTGACTCAGTACTGGTACCCCTGCACATTGACTCAGTATTGGTACCCCTGCACATTGACTCAGTACTGGTACCCCTGCACATTGACTCAGTATTGGTACCCCTGCACATTGACTCAGTACTGGTACCCCTGCACATTAACTCAGTACTGGTGCCCCTGCACATTGACTCAGTACTGGTACCCCTGCACATTGACTCAGTACTGGTACCCGTTGCACATTGACTCAGTACTGGTACCCCTGCACATTGACTCAGTACTGGTACCCCTGCACATTGACTCAGTATTGGTACCCCTGCACATTGACTCAGTACTGGTACCCCCTGCACATTGACTCAGTACTGGTACCCCTGCACATTGACTCAGTACTGGTACCCCTGCACATTGACTCAGTATTGGTACCCCTGCACATTGACTCAGTACTGGTGCCCCTGCACATTGACTCAGTACTGGTACCCCTGCACATTGACTCAGTACTGGTACCCCCTGCACATTGACTCAGTATTGGTACCCCTGCACATTGACTCAGTACTGGTACCCCTGCACATTGACTCAGTACTGGTACCCCTGCATATTGACTCACTACTGGTGCCCCTGCACATTGACTCAGTACTGGTACCCCCTGCACATTGACTCAGTATTGGTACCCCTGCACATTGACTCAGTACCGGTACCCCCTGCACATTGACTCAGTACTGGTACCCCTGCACATGTGTGCACATAATGTGGTGATAATGTAGTAGTATACCTGTGGTGGTGATAATGTGGTAGTATACCTGTGGGGTGATAATGTGGTAGTACACATGGGGGGTGATAATGTGGTAGTACACCTGTGGTGTGTGTTTATGTGGGGTGATAATGTGGTGGTGTGTGTTTCTGTGGGGTGATAATGTGGGGGTGTGTGTTTCTGTGGTGTGATAATGTGGTGGTGTGTGTTTCTGTGGGGTGATAATGTGGTGGTGTGTGTTTCTGTGGGGTGATAATGTGGGGTTGTGTGTTTCTGTGGTGTGATAATGTGGTGGTGTGTGTTTCTGTGGGGTGATAATGTGGTGGTGTGTGTTTCTGTGGGGTGATAATGTGGTAGTATACTGGTGGTGGTGTGTGTTTCTGTGGGGTGATAATGTGGTGGTGTGTGTTTCTGTGGGTCTATAATGTGGTGGTGTGTGTTTCTGGGGGGTGATAATGTGGTAGTATACTGGTGGTGGTGTGTGTTTCTGTGGGGTGATAATGTGGTGCTGTCTGTTTCTGTGGGGTGATAATGTGGTGGTGTGTGTTTCTGGGGGGTGATAATGTGGTGGTGTGTGTTTCTGTGGGGTGATAATGTGGTGGTGCTTTCTGTTTCTGTGGGGTGATAATGTGGTGGTGTGTGTTTCTGTGGGGTGATAATGTGGTGGTGTGTGTTTCTGTGGGGTGATAATGTGGTTGTGCTGTCTGTTTCTGTGGGGTGATAATGTGGTGGTGCTGTCTGTTTCTGTGGGGTGATAATGTGGTGGTGTGTGTTTCTGTGGGATATTAATGTGGTGGTGTGTGTTTCTGTGGGATTTTAATGTGGTGGTGTGTGTTTCTGTGGGGTGATAATGTGGTGGTGTGTGTTTCTGTGGGATATTAATGTGGTGGTGTGTGTTTCTGTGGGGTGATAATGTGGTGGTGTGTGTTTCTGTGGGGTGATAATGTGGTGGTGTGTGTTTCTGTGGGTCTATAATGTGGTGGTGTGTGTTTCTGGGGGGTGATAATGTGGTAGTATACTGGTGGTGGTGTGTGTTTCTGTGGGGTGATAATGTGGTGCTGTCTGTTTCTGTGGGGTGATAATGTGGTGGTGTGTGTTTCTGGGGGGTGATAATGTGGTGGTGTGTGTTTCTGTGGGGTGATAATGTGGTGGTGTGTGTTTCTGTGGGGTGATAATGTGGTGGTGTGTGTTTCTGTGGGGTGATAATGTGGTGGTGCTTTCTGTTTCTGTGGGGTGATAATGTGGTGGTGTGTGTTTCTGGGGGGTGATAATGTGGTGGTGTGTGTTTCTGTGGGGTGATAATGTGGTGGTGTGTGTTTCTGTGGGGTGATAATGTGGTTGTGCTGTCTGTTTCTGTGGGGTGATAATGTGGTGGTGCTGTCTGTTTCTGTGGGGTGATAATGTGGTGGTGTGTGTTTCTGTGGGATATTAATGTGGTGGTGTGTGTTTCTGTGGGATTTTAATGTGGTGGTGTGTGTTTCTGTGGGGTGATAATGTGGTGGTGTGTGTTTCTGTGGGATATTAATGTGGTGGTGTGTGTTTCTGTGGGGTGATAATGTGGTGGTGTGTGTTTCTGTGGGGTGATAATGTGGTAGTGTGTGTTTCTGTGGGGTGATAATGTGGTGGTGTGTGTTTCTGTGGGATGATAATGTGGTGGTGTGTGTTTCTGTGGGGTGATAATGTGGTGGTATACCTGTGGTGGTGTGTGTTCTGTATCCTTTAGCAGTTTTATTACATATGCCTGAAGGCACAGACGGTTGGTCTCTCTGGCAGGTTGGTCTCTCTGGTAGGTTGGTCCTTCTGGCAGGTTGTTCTCTCTGGCAGGTTGGTCTCTCTGGCAGGTTGGTCTCTCTGGCAGGTTGGCCTCTCTAACAGGTTGGTCTCTCTGGCAGGTTGGCCTCTCTAACAGGTTGGTCTCTCTGGCAGGTTGGTCTCTCTGGCAGGTTGGTCTCTCTGGCAGGTTGGCCTCTCTAACAGGTTGGTCTCTCTGACAGGTTGGTCTCTCTGGCAGGTTGGTCTCTCTGGCAGGTTGGCCTCTCTAACAGGTTGGTCTCTCTGGCAGGTTGGCTTCTCTAACAGGTTGGTCTCTCTGGCAGGTTGGTCTCTCTGGCAGGTTGGTCTCTCTGGCAGGTTGGCCTCTCTAACAGGTTGGTCTCTCTGACAGGTTGGTCTCTCTGGCAGGTTGGTCTCTCTGGCAGGTTGGCCTCTCTGGCAGATTGGTCTCTCTGGCAGATTGACCTCTCTGGCAGATTGTGGAGGTGTACAGGGGTGTTCCGAGTGTGATGGGGGACCAGAGTGTGTTCTGTCCTTATAGATCTGAGGTTATAGACTGTAAACACAGGACTGATGTCTGACGGGGGACCAGAGTGTGTTCTGTCCTTATAGATCTGAGGTTATAGACTGTAAACACAGGACTGATGTCTGACGGGGGACCAGAGTGTGTGTGAAGTGTTTCTGTTTTCCCTCGCTGACATGGTGTGTATTCTACAGGGAAGGGATGTGGTACAACTGGTGATAAAGTGAGAATGTAGTCTGGTGTGTGTGTGTGTGTGTGTGTGTGTGTGCGTGTGTGTGTGCGTGTGCGTGTTGTGTGTGTGTGGGGGGGGGGGGGATGGGTGCGTATTGGTGGATGTGTGTGTGTGTGTGTGTTTGTGCATGTGGTGTGTGGGTGCGTGTGTCCTACTGTGCTCTGCATGTGCCCATTTTGTCCCCCCCTCCCTCTCCATGGTGTAAGAACACAGAATCTCTACTCAGCCTACACGCATGACTGGAGATGGATGCGTGATAGGAGATGGAGGGAGGGAGGGAGGGAGATCATTTGTGAGCGAGGGTTTCTCTAGAATGTGTATCTCTAGATGGTGTATCTCAAGATGGTGTAGTTCTAGTATGTGTATCTCTAGATAGTGTAGTTCTAGTATGTGTATCTCTAGATGGTGTAGTTCTAGTATGTGTATCTCTAGATGGTATATCTCTAGATGGTGTAGAAGTAGTATGTGTATCTCTAGATGGTGTAGTTCTAGTATGTGTATCTCTAGATGGTGTAGAAGTAAAATGTGTATCTCTAGATGGTGGTGTTCTAGAATATGTATATCTAGATGGTGTAGTTCTAGAAGGTGTATCTCTAGGTAGTGTAGTTCTACATGATGTAGTTCAAGTAGGTGTACCTCTATATGGTGTAGATCTAGATTGTGTATCTCTAGATGGTGTATTCTAGAAGGTTTATCTCTAGATGGTGTAGTTCTAGAAGGTTTATCTCTAGATGATGTAGTTCTAGAATGTGTATATCTAGATGGTGTAGTTTTATATGGCGTGGTTCCAGATGGTGTATCTCTAGATGGTGTAGTTCTAGGTGGTGTAGTTCTAGATGGTGTAGTTCTAGAATGTGTATCTCTAGATGGTTTATCTCTACAATGTTATTTCTATATGGTGTAGTTCTAGATTAGTTCTGGATTGTACTGTGTGTATTAGTCTGGTGTAGGTAGGGGTTGTAGGGTGTATATTATTATGGTGTTGGTAGGGGTTGTAGGGTGTATATTAGTCTGGTGTTGGTAGGGGTTGTAGGGTGTATATTAGTCTGGTGTTGGTAGGGGTTGTAGGGTGTATATTAGTCTGGTGTTGGGTAGGGGTTGTAGGGTGTACATTAGTCTGGTGTTGGGTAGGGGTTGTAGGGTGTATATTAGTCTGGTGTTGGTAGGGTTTGTAGGGTGTATATTAGTCTGGTGTTGGGTAGGGGTTGTAGGGTGTATATTAGTCTGGTGTTGGGTAGGGGTTGTAGGGTGTACATTAGTCTGGTGTTGGGTAGGGGTTGTAGGGTGTATATTAGTCTGGTGTTGGTAGGGTTTGTAGGGTGTATATTAGTCTGGTGTTGGGTAGGGGTTGTAGGGTGTATATTAGTCTGGTGTTGGGTAGGGGTTGTAGGGTGTATATTAGTCTGGTGTTGGTAGGGGTTGTAGGGTGTATATTAGTCTGGTGTTGGTAGGGGTTGTTGGGTGTATATTAGTCTGGTGTTGGTAGGGGTTGTAGGGTGTATATTAGTCTGGTGTTGGGTAGGGGTTGTATGGTGTATATTAGTCTGGTGTTGGTAGGGGTTGTAGGGTGTACATTAGTCTGGTGTTGGTAGGGGTTGTAGGGTGTATATTAGTCTAGTGTTGGTAGGGTTTGTAGGGTGTACATTAGTCTGGTGTTGGGTAGGGGCTGTAGGGTGTATATTAGTCTGGTGTTGGGTAGAGGTAGTAGGGT
>NC_048577.1:72499778-72504778 GCF_013265735.2 Oncorhynchus mykiss
AGAGAAGAGAGAGAGAGATGGTTGGATGGAATCTGGGGGGTGAGAAGAGAGAGAGAGAGTTGGTTGGATGGAATCTGGGGGGTGAGAAGAGAGAGATGGTTGGATGGAATCTGGGGGAGAGAAGAGAGAGAGATGGTTGTATGGAATCTGGGGGGAGAGAAGAGAGAGAGAGATGGTTGGATGGAATCTGGGGGAGAGAAGAGAGAGAGAGATGGTTGGATGGAATCTGGGGGAAAGAAGAGAGAGAGAGATGGTTGGATGGAATCTGGGGGGTGAGAAGAGAGAGATGGTTGGATGGAATATGGGGGTTGAGAAGAGAGAGATGGTTGGATGGAATCTGGGGGAGAGAAGAGAGAGAGATGGTTGTATGGAATCTGGGGGGTGAGAAGAGAGAGAGAGATGGTTGGATGGAATCTGGGGGGTGAGAAGAGAGAGATGGTTGGATGGAATCTGGGGGGAGAGAAGAGAGAGAGAGATGGTTGTATGGACTCTGGGGGGGGAAGAGAGAGAGAGATGGTTGGATGGACTCTGGGGGGAGAGAAGAGAGAGAGAGATGGTTGTATGGACTCTGGGGGAGAGAAGAGAGAGAGAGATGGTTGGATGGACTCTGGGGGGAGAGAAGAGAGAGAGAGATGGTTGGATGGACTCTGGGGGAGAGAAGAGAGAGAGAGATGGTTGGATGGAATCTGGGGGGTGAGAAGAGAGAGAGAGAGTTGGTTGGATGGAATCTGGGGGGTGAGAAGAGAGAGATGGTTGGATGGAATCTGGGGGGAGAGAAGAGAGAGAGATGGTTGGATGGACTCTGGGGGGAGAGAAGAGAGAGAGAGATGGTTGTATGGAATCTGGGGGGTGAGAAGAGAGAGAGAGATGGTTGGATGGAATCTGGGGGGTGAGAAGAGAGAGATGGTTGGATGGAATCTGGGGGGTGAGAAGAGAGAGATGGTTGGATGGAATCTGGGGGAGAGAAGAGAGAGAGATGGTTGTATGGAATCTGGGGGGTGAGAAGAGAGAGAGAGATGGTTGGATGGAATCTGGGGGGTGAGAAGAGAGAGATGGTTGGATGGAATCTGGGGGGTGAGAAGAGAGAGATGGTTGGATGGACTCTGGGGGGAGAGAAGAGAGAGAGATGGTTGGATGGAATCTGGGGGGAGAGAAGAGAGAGAGAGATATGGTTGGATGGAATCTGGGGGAGAGAAGAGAGAGAGAGAGATGGTTGGATGGACTCTGGGGGAGAGAAGAGAGAGAGAGATGTTTGGATGGACTCTGGGGGAGAGAAGAGAGAGAGATGGTTGGATGGACTCTGGGGGAGAGAAGAGAGAGAGATGGTTGGATGGACTCTGGGGGGAGAGAAGAGAGAGAGATGGTTGGATGGACTCTGGGGGAGAGAAGAGAGAGAGAGATGGTTGGATGGACTCTGGGGGGAGAGAAGAGAGAGAGATGGTTGGATGGACTCTGGGGGAGAGGAGAGAGAGAGAGAGATGGTTGGATGGACTCTGGGGGGAGAAAAGAGAGAGAGAGAGATGGTTGGATGGACTCTTGGGGGAGAGAAGAGAGAGATGGTTGGATGGACTCTGGGGGAGAGAAGAGAGAGAGAGAGATGGTTGGATGGACTATGGGGGGAGAGAAGAGAGAGAAAGAGATGGTTGAATGGAATCTGTTCTTGCAGCTCGCTAACCTCTGAATCTGATAGCTGTAAACAAATTGATGTGATCTCAGTGGCTTGTCATCAACAACTTATTTCATGTAAACAAGCTGGGGGATAGGGAGAGAGAGAGAGAGAGAGAGAGGGAGATAATGTCACTGTTCTCTCTGCAGAGAGGGCTAGAGGTACCAGGTACCAACCAACAGGACTCTGTACAGCTTCTACCCCCAATCCCTAAGACTGCTATATAGTTAGCCTTTGTAGCTATTGGTTAACTATTTAACTGTCTGCATGGACCCTTTTGACACAAACTATTGATGCTGCTCCAGTTTACTATCAGTCATTTTATTTCTAGTTATATGTACATATCTACCTCCATTACCTGGTACCCCTGCACATTGACTCAGTACTGGTACCCCTGCACATTGACTCAGTATTGGTACCCCTGCACATTGACTCAGTACTGGTACCCCTGCACATTGACTCAGTACTGGTGCCCCTGCACATTGACTCAGTACTGGTACCCCTGCACATTGACTCAGTACTGGTACCCCTGCACATTGACTCAGTACTGGTACCCCTGCACATTGACTCAGTACTGGTACCCCCTGCACATTGACTCAGTACTGGTACCCCTGCACATTGACTCAGTACTGGTAGCCCTGCACATTGACTCAGTACTGGTACCCCTGCACATTGACTCAGTACTGGTACCCCTGCACATTGACTCAGTACTGGTGCCCCTGCACATTAACTCAGTACTGGTACCCCTGCACATTGACTCAGTACTGGTACCCCTGCACATTGACTCAGTACTGGTACCCCTGCACATTGACTCAGTACTGGTACCCCTGCACATTGACTCAGTACTGGTAGCCCTGCACATTGACTCAGTACTGGTACCCCTGCACATTGACTCAGTACTGGTACCCCTGCACATTGACTCAGTACTGGTACCCCTGCACATTGACTCAGTACTGGTACCCCTGCACATTGACTCAGTACTGGTACCCCTGCACATTGACTCAGTACTGGTAGCCCTGCACATTGACTCAGTACTGGTACCCCTGCACATTGACTCAGTACTGGTACCCCTGCACATTGACTCAGTACTGGTGCCCCTGCACATTGACTCAGTACTGGTACCCCTGCACATTGACTCAGTACTGGTACCCCTGCACATTGACTCAGTACTGGTACCCCTGCACATTGACTCAGTACTGGTAGCCCTGCACATTGACTCAGTACTGGTAGCCCTGCACATTGACTCAGTACTGGTACCCCTGCACATTGACTCAGTACTGGTACCCCTGCACATTGACTCAGTACTGGTAGCCCTGCACATTGACTCAGTACTGGTACCCCTGCACATTGACTCAGTACTGGTACCCCTGCACGTTGACTCGGTACTGGTACCCCTGCACATTGACTCAGTACTGGTACCCCTGCACATTGACTCAGTACTGGTACCCCTGCACATTGACTCAGTACTGGTACCCCTGTACATTGACTCAGTACTGGTACCCCTGCACATTCACTCAGTACTGGTACCCCTGCACATTCACTCAGTACTGGTACCCCTGCACATTGACTCAGTACTGGTACCCCTGCACATTCTCTCAGTACTGGTACCCCTGCACATTCACTCAGTACTGGTACCCCTGCACATTCACTCAGTACTGGTACCCCGGTACATTGACTCAGTACTGGTACCCCTGCACATTGACTCAGTACTGGTACCCCTGCACATTGACTCAGCACTGGTACCCCTGCACACTGACTCAGTACTGGTACCCCTGCACATTGACTCAGTACTGGTACCCCTGCACATTGACTCAGTACTGGTACCCCTGCACACTGACTTAGTACTGGTACCCCTGCACATTGACTCAGTACTGGTGAGCCTGCACATTGACTCAGTACTGGTACCCCTGCACATTGACTCAGTACTGGTACCCCTGCACATTCACTCAGTACTGGTAACCCTGCACATTCACTCAGTACTGGTACCCCTGCACATTCACTCAGTACTGGTACCCCTGCACATTCACTCAGTACTGGTACCCCTGCACATTGACTCAGTACTGGTACCCCTGCACATTGACTCAATACTGGTAACCCTGCACATTCACTCAGTACTGGTACCCCTGCACATTGACTCAGTACTGGTACCCCTGCACATTGACTCAGTACTGGTACCCCTGCACACTGACTCAGTACTGGTACCCCTGCACATTGACTCAGTACTGGTACCCCTGCACATTGACTCAGTACTGGTACCCCTGCACATTGACTCAGTACTGGTACCCCTGCACATTGACTCAGTACTGGTACCCCTGCACATTGACTCAGTACTGGTACCCCTGCACATTGACTCAGTACTGGTACCCCTGCACATTGACTCAGTACTGGTACCCCTGCACATTGACTCAGTACTGGTACCCCTGCACATTGACTCAGTACTGGTGCCCCTGCACATTGACTCAGTACTGGTACCCCTGCACATTGACTCAGTACTGGTACCCCTGCACATTGACTCAGTACTGGTACCCCTGCACACTGACTCAGTACTGGTACCCCTGCACATTGACTCAGTACTGGTACCCCTGCACATTGACTCAGTACTGGTACCCCTGCACATTGACTCAGTACTGGTACCCCTGCACACTGACTCAGTACTGGTACCCCTGCACATTGACTCAGTACTGGTACCCCTGCACATTGACTCAGTACTGGTACCCCTGCACACTGACTCAGTACTGGTACCCCTGCACACTGACTCAGTACTGGTACCCCTGCACATTGACTCAGTACTGGTACCCCTGCACATTAACTCAGTACTGGTACCCCTGCACATTGACTCAGTACTGGTACCCCTGCACATTGACTCAGTACTGGTACCCCTGCACATTGACTCAGTACTGGTACCCCTGCACATTGACTCAGTACTGGTACCCCGTGTGTATAGTCAAGTTATCGTTACTCGTTGTGTATTTATTATTAATTTTATTGTTCTCTATGTTCTGTCTCTCTGATTGGTTGGAAAGGACTCATTAGTAATCATTTCACTGTTAGTCCACACCTGTTGTTTACCTTGTGACAAATAACATTCGATTTGATATAATAATGTTGGGGGACGGGAGAGAGAGAGTGTGATAGGGGGAGGAGAGAGAGATTAGGGGGAGAGAGTTAGGGGTTAGAGAGAGAGAGAGTTAGAGATTGGGGTTAGAGAGAGCAAGAGAGTTAGGGGTTAGAGAGAGAGAGAGAGTTAGGGGTTAGAGAGAGAGAGAGTTAGGGGTTAGAGAGAGAGAGCGTTAGGGGTTAGAGAGAGAGAGAGTTAGGTGTTAGAGAGAGAGAG
>NC_048577.1:72509778-72512278 GCF_013265735.2 Oncorhynchus mykiss
CCCACTCAGAATTAAATAACAATTGATCTGTCGGAATGTCCCTGTTATTACCACGCACGCACGCACACACACACACACACACACTCACTCACTCTCTATTGATTTGGTGTGGTTTATTTCTATTCGTCTTGGCCTTATTGCATTAGTGGCCGTGGATAGTTGATTGCCTCTTCTCCCTGATCCATCAGAGGTGTGTGTGTGTGTGTGTGTGTGTGTGTGTGTGTGTGTGTGTGTGTGTTTGTGCTGAACGTGTGCATTAGGCACCACAGAATCGTACTATTTCAATCTAAGAAGGCTGGGTCTTGAAAAGAGAGGGTTCTCCTACTGAAGAGAAGCTCTGTCCAAGATGGAAGGTTGGAGAAATATGAGGATGGAGATTAGAGATCCAATCTGTTGATGGTCTTCTCAGAGAGACTGTTATTACACACACAGACCTCAGTACTAACCTGTTATAGCACACAGACCTCAGTACTAACCTGTTATTACACACAGTTCTCAGTACTAACCTGTTATAATACACAGTTCTCAGTACTAACCTGTTATAACACAGTTCTCAGTACTAACCTGTTATAATACACACAGACCTCAGTACTAACCTGTTATAACACACAGACCTCAGTACTAACCTGTTATAACACACACAGACCTCAGTACTAACCTGTTATAACACACAGGCCTCAGTACTAACCTGTTATAACACACACAGACCTCAGTACTAACCTGTTATAACACACAGACCTCAGTACTGACCTGTTATAAATCAAAGACCCACCATCTCTATTTCCTGACCTGTCCCTCTGTGTATTAGGCAACTTCAGATCAATCACGTTGAGGTGGGATCTAGTTATGATAATATCTAACTCTTCAGCGGCCAATCAGTGACATTAGCTGGTTTATGAATTGAGTTAGAGGATAAAGCAGCGCTGGTTGTGTGAGGGGCATAATACAGGGGTATTCCAGCCACTAGGGGCCACTGGGGTTCCCATGGGAACTAACACAGACAGGTCAGAGTGGAGTTTTGTGAGAGGAAGAAAACTAACCAGAACGCTGTGATCGTGTTGTCATGGTTACAGTCCAGTTAACTGATGTTACATCGTGTTGTCATGGTTACAGTCCAGTTAACTGATGTTACATCGTGTTGTCACGGTTACAGTCCAGTTAACTGATGTTACATCGTGTTGTCACGTTTACAGTCCAGTTAACTGATGTTGCATCGTGTTGTCACGGTTACAGTCCAGTTAACTGATGTTACATGGTGTTGTCACGGTTACAGTCCAGTTAACTGATGTTACATCGTGTTGTCATGGTTACAGTCCAGTTAACTGATGTTACATCGTGTTGTCACGTTTACAGTCCAGTTAACTGATGTTACATCGTGTTGTCACAGTTACAGTCCAGTTAACTGATGTTACATCGTGTTGTCACGGTTACAGTCCAGTTAACTGATGTTACATCGTGTTGTCACGGTTACAGTCCAGTTAACTGATGTTACATCGTGTTGTCACGGTTACAGTCCAGTTAACTGATGTTACATCGTGTTGTCATGGTTACAGTCCAGTTAACTGATGTTACATCGTGTTGTCACGGTTACAGTCCAGTTAACTGATGTTACATCGTGTTGTCACGGTTACAGTCCAGTTAACTGATGTTACATCGTGTTGTCACGGTTACAGTCCAGTTAACTGATGTTACATCGTGTTGTCATGGTTACAGTCCAGTTAACTGATGTTACATCGTGTTGTCACGGTTACAGTCCAGTTAACTGATGTTACATCGTGTTGTCACGTTTACAGTCCAGTTAACTGATGTTGCATCGTGTTGTCACGGTTACAGTCCAGTTAACTGATGTTACATGGTGTTGTCACGGTTACAGTCCAGTTAACTGATGTTACATCGTGTTGTCATGGTTACAGTCCAGTTAACTGATGTTACATCGTGTTGTCACGTTTACAGTCCAGTTAACTGATGTTACATCGTGTTGTCACAGTTACAGTCCAGTTAACTGATGTTACATCGTGTTGTCACGGTTACAGTCCAGTTAACTGATGTTACATCGTGTTGTCACGGTTACAGTCCAGTTAACTGATGTTACATCGTGTTGTCACGGTTACAGTCCAGTTAACTGATGTTACATCGTGTTGTCATGGTTACAGTCCAGTTAACTGATGTTACATCGTGTTGTCACGGTTACAGTCCAGTTAACTGATGTTACATCGTGTTGTCACGGTTACAGTCCAGTTAACTGATGTTACATCGTGTTGTCACGGTTACAGTCCAGTTAACTGATGTTACATCGTGTTGTCATGGTTACAGTCCAGTTAACTGATGTTACATCGTGTTGTCACGGTTACAGTCCAGTTAACTGATGTTACATCGTGTTGTCATGGTTACAGTCCAGTTAACTGATGTTACATCGTGTTGTCATGGTTACAGTCCAGTTAACTGATGTTACATCGTGTTGTCACGGTTACAGTCCAGTTAACTGATGTTACATCGTGTT